>NC_059452.1:53521344-53621344 GCF_905237065.1 Salmo salar | reverse complement strand
TGTGTTTGAAATTCACTGCTCCACTGAGGGACCTTACGGATAATTGTATGTGTGGGGTACAGAGATGAGCTAGTCATTCATTTTGCACACACAGAGTCCATGCAACGTATTATGTGACTTGTTAAGTACATTTTTTTTACTCCTGAACTTATTTAGGCTTGACATAACAAAGGGGTTGAATACTTATTGACTCAAGATATTTCAGCTTTTAATTTATAATTAATTAGTAAAAATTCAGAAAAAAACATAATTCTATTTTGATATTATGGGATGTTGTGTTTAGGCCAGTGACAAACAATCTCAATGTAATCCATTTTAAATTCAGGCTGTAACAACAGCAAAATGTGGAAAAAAGTCAAGTTAACCAAATACTGTATCCACCCAGACGATCTGCATTGACCCTTTCTGCACAAACTCTTTAGACTTATCACATAAACTGCTGTTACTGTCTATTATCTATCCTTTACCCCTACCTACAGTATACTGCTGTTACTGTCTATTATCTATCCTTTACCCCTACCTACAGTATACTGCTGGTACTGTCTATTATCCATCCTTTACCCCTACATACAGTATACTGCTGTTACTGTCTATTATCTATCCTTTACCCCTACCTACAGTATACTGCTGTTACTGTCTATTATCTATCCTTTACCCCTACCTACAGTATACTGCTGTTACTGTCTATTATCTATCCTCAGTGTTCAATGAAAAATTGACATATTTCAGTGTTCAACCAAACTGTATATTCCTAAACGAGTGAGATAATCAAGGGGAAATACTGACATATTTCAGAGTTCAACCAAACTTTAAGCTCGTAACCAGCAGTTACTTCCTACCTGTAGTTGATGGGTGACCAGGATAATACTCTTCCCCTTCAGGGTCTTCTTGATACACTCCTCAAAGATGTGTTTCCCTACGTGGGCGTCCACCGCAGACAGAGGGTCGTCCAGCAGGATGATGTCGTTGTTGGAGTAGACGGCTCTGGCCAGACTGACCCTCTGCTTCTGACCACCAGACAGGTTCAGGCCTCGCTCACCTATCTACAGAACCAGCAGAACAACCCAGTCAGTACAGAACCAGCAGAACAACCCAGTCAGTACAGAACAGGTTCAGACATCACTCACCTATCTACAGAACCAGCAGAACAACCCAGTCAGTACAGAACAGGTTCAGCCCTCGCTCACCTATCTACAGAACCAGCAGTACAACCCAGTCAGTACAGAACAGGTTCAGACATCACTCACCTATCTACAGAACCAGCAGAACAACCCAGTCAGTACAGAACCAGCAGTACAACCCAGTCAGTACAGAACCAGCAGTAGTACCCAGTCAGTACAGAACAGGTTCAGACATCACTCACCTATCTACAGAACCAGCAGTACAACCCAGTCAGTACAGAACCAGCAGTACAACCCAGTCAGTACAGAACCAGCAGAACAACCCAGTCAGTACAGAAACAGCAGAACAACCCAGTCAGTACAGAACAGGTTCAGACATCACTCACCTATCTACAGAACCAGCAGAACAACCCAGTCAGTACAGAACCAGCAGAACAACCCAGTCAGTACAGAACAGGTTCAGGCCTCACTCACCTATCTACAGGACATCATCTATAATAGAGTTAGACAAGCTCTCCTATCTACAGAGAAAACCCAGTCGGTAGCGTCCAGGTTCGGGCCCTGTTCATCTATCTACAGAGAAAACCCAGTCGGTAGCGTCCAGGTTCGGGCCCTGTTCATCTATCTACAGAGAAAACCCAGTCGGTAGCGTCCAGGTTCGGGCCCTGTTCATCTATCTACAGAGAAAACCCAGTCGGTAGCGTCCAGGTTCGGGCCCTGTTCATCTTTCTACAGAGAAAACCCAGTCGGTAGCGTCCAGGTTCGGGCCCTGTTCATCGATCTAGAGAGAAAACCCAGTCGGTAGCGTCCAGGTTCGGGCCCTGTTCATCTATCTACAGAGAAAACCCAGTCGGTAGCGTCCAGGTTCGGGCCCTGTTCATCTATCTAGAGAGAAAACCCAGTCGGTAGCGTCCAGGTTCGGGCCCTGTTCATCTATCTAGAGAGAAAACCCAGTCGGTAGCGTCCAGGGTCGGGCCCTGTTCACCTATCTACAGAGAAAACCCAGTCGGTAGCGTCCAGGTTCGGGCCCTGTTCACCTATCTACAGAGAAAACCCAGTCGGTAGCGTCCAGGTTCGGGCCCTGTTCACCTATCTACAGAGAAAACCCAGTCGGTAGCGTCCAGGTTCGGGCCCTGTTTTCCTATCTACAGAGAAAACCCAGTCGGTAGCATCCAGGTTCGGGCCCTGTTCACCTATCTACAGAGAAAACCCAGTCGGTAGCGTCCAGGTTCGGGCCCTGTTCATCTATCTACAGAGAAAACCCAGTCGGTAGCGTCCAGGTTCGGGCCCTGTTATTTGAAAGTCAAAAGACATTCTGAGCTCTAGCATCAAATGAACGACTCAAAACCTGGATATATGTGAGCCCTTACCTCAGTTTTGTCCCCATATGGAAGAATAGCCAGATCTGGTATCAGGCTACAGGCACTGATGACTTTGTCATACCTTTACGAAAGACAAAAAAGGGCAATAATAATGAAGACACTTAATTCAGGAGAACAACATGGGTTATCAGGGATTCATTCAGGAGAACAACATGGGTTATTAGGGATTCATTCAGGAGAACTACATGGGTTATCAGGGATTCATTCATTCAGGAGAACAACATGGGTTATCAGGGATTCATTCATTCAGGAGAACAACATGGGTTATCAGGGATTCATTCAGGAGAACAACATGGGTTATCAGAGATTCATTCAGGAGAACAACATGGGTTATCAGGGATTCATTCAGGAGAACAACATGGGTTATTAGGGATTAATTCAGGAGAACTACATGGGTTATCGGGGATTCATTCAGGAGAACAACATGGGTTATCGGGGATTCATTCAGGAGAACAACATGGGTTATCGGGGATTCATTCATTCAGGAGAACAACATGGGTTATCAGGGATTAATTCATTCAGGAGAACAACATGGGTTATCGGGGATTAATTCATTCAGGAGAACAACATGGGTTATCGGGGATTCATTAATTCAGGAGAACAACATGGGTTATCGGGGATTCATTAATTCAGGAGAACAACATGGGTTATCGGGGATTCATTAATTCAGGAGAACAACATGGGTTATCAGGGATTCATTAATTCAGGAGAACAACATGGGTTATCAGGGATTCATTAATTCAGGAGAACAACATGGGTTATCAGGGATTCATTAATTCAGGAGAACAACATGGGTTATCAGGGATTCATTAATTCAGGAGAACAACATGGGTTATCAGGGATTCATTCAGGAGAACAACATGGGTTATCAGGGATTCATTCAGGAGAACAACATGGGTTATCAGGGATTCATTCAGGAGAACAACATGGGTTATCAGGGATTCATTCATTCAGGAGAACAACATGGGTTATGAGGGATTCATTCAGGTGAACAACATGGGTAATCAGGGATTCATTCAGGAGAACAACATGGGTTATCAGGGATTCATTCAGGAGAACAACATGGATTAAGATACTAAAACAGCTGATAATCCTGTGGAATTGCTGAGGTGCAATGTCATGGATAGTGTACCATCTACCTAGATGTACTACAATAGGACATACAGTATGTATCTGGCCAGGGATAGGCTGGGCTGGATCAGGCTCCATGGGGTAAATCGAGGACAGACTTCCTCTAGAGTTACTGATTGGCCTCTGTTCTATTCCTGACAAGAGCTCTGCCAATCGTTCACCTGATGACATAACACACACATGGTCATGTGGTAGTCTGAAGCAGAACAGGTCCAGCCACTCTACCTACCATAAACCACTGTCACCAAGAGATACTGCTGCAGGGAAGCTTGTTAAAGAAGGGAGTTTGTTAGACCAATGAAAAGATCCTTAGATGACCATAACATCGTTATTGTCATGGAACGCCATCTACTCTGGGTGAACCCAGTTACAGATTCTGTACATAATGTATTGATATTCAGGAGTCAAGGAGAACAGACTATAGTAAGATTACCTGGCTGGGTAAAACAGGTAAACAGACCATAGTAACATTACCTGGCCAGGTAAAACAGGTAAACAGACCATAGTAACATTACCTGGCCAGGTAAAACAGGTGAACAGACCATAGTAACATAACCTGGCCAGGTAAAGTAAAGGAGAACAGACCATAGTAACATTACCTGGCAGGTAAAGTAAAGGAGAACAGACCATAGTAACGTTACCTGGCCAGGTAAAGTAAAGGAGAACAGACCATAGTAACATTACCTGGCCAGGTAAAGTAAAGGAGAACAGACCATAGTAACATTACCTGGCAGGTAAAGTAAAGGAGAACAGACCATAGTAACGTTACCTGGCCAGGTAAAGTAAAGGAGAACAGACCATAGTAACCTTACCTGGCAGGTAAAATAAAGGAGAACAGACCATAGTAAAATTACCTGGCAGGTAAAACAGGTGAACAGACCATTGTAACATTACCTGGCCAGGTAAAGTAAAGGAGAACAGACCATAGTAACATTACCTGGCCAGGTAAAGTAAAGGAGAACAGACCATAGTAACATTACCTGGCAGGTAAAGTAAAGGAGAACAGACCAAAGTAACATTACCTGGCCAGGTAAAGTAAAGGAGAACAGACCATAGTAACATACCTGGCAGGTAAAGTAAAGGAGAACAGACCATTGTAACATTACCTGGCAGGTAAAGTAAAGGAGAACAGACTATAGTAACATTACCTGGCCAGGTAAAGTAAAGGAGAACAGACTATAGTAACATTAACTGGCAGGTAAAGAAAAGGAGAACAGAACATAGTAACATTACCTGGCCAGGTAAAGTAAAGGAGAACAGACCATAGTAACATTACCTGGCAGGTAAAGTAAAGGAGAACAGACCATAGTAATGTTACCTGCCCAGGTAAAGTAAAGGAGAACAGACCATAGTAACATACCTGGCAGGTAAAATAAAGGAGAACAGACCATAGTAACATTACCTGGCAGGTAAAACAGGTGAACAGACCATAGTAACATTACCTGGCCAGGTAAAGTAAAGGAGAACAGACCATAGTAATATAACCTGGCAAGGTAAAGTAAAGGAGAACAGACCATAGTAACATTACCTTCCAGGTAAAGTAAAGGAGAATAGACTATAGTAACATTACCTGGCCAGGTAAAGTAAAGGAGAACAGACCATAGTAACATTACCTGGCCAGGTAAAGTAAAGGTGAACAGACTATAGTAACATTACCTGGCCGGTAAAGTAAAGGAGAACAGACCATAGTAACATTACCTGGCTGGTAAAGTAAAGGAGAACAGACCATAGAAACATTACCTGGTCTGGTTGAAGGGTTCCCCCATCAAGATATTGTCTTGGACCGTACCGTGGAAGATCCAGGCCTGCTGTGAAACGTAGGCAAACGCTCCGTCTGCTGTGACTGAACCATGCTGCAGGTGCATCTGGGATGGGGAACATATCATACATCACGCCATGCAACTCAAAACATGATTTTTACAGTTTTTGGAAGAATCTTTGGATGAGGCAACTTGTTTTACGATTTCTGACAATTTTCAGTCATACTGATGCATTTATTCTATGGCGTATGTATTGTTTGTATATTTGAACATTTAACTGATAAAAGGTAACAAACACTTTCAAAGCAAACCTGTTCTAAAATGCTCGATATCAGCGATGTCTTCCCGCGTTGCCACAGATACCAAGCAGGTTTCCCTAAAAAGTCAAACAGTCATCAGAAATCAATCACATCTAACTCTGACCCCTGCTAATCCAATCTAACTCTGACCCCATTTACCCCCATCTAACTCTGACCCCTGCTAATCCCATCTAACTCTGACCCCATTTACCCCATCTAACTCTGACCCCATTTACCCCATCTAACTCTGACCCCTGCTAATCCCATCTAACTCTGACCTCTGCTAATCCCATCTAAATCTGACCCCTGCTAATCCCATCTAACTCTGACCCCTGCTAATCCCATCTAACTCTGACCTCTGCTAATCCCATCTAAATCTGACCCCTGCTTACCTCCATCTAACTCTGACCCCTGCTAATCCCCATCTAACTCTGACCCCTGCTAATCCCCATCTAACTCTGACCCCTGCTAATCCCCATCTAACTCTGACCCCTGCTAATCCCCATCTAACTCTGACCCCTGTTTACCCCCATTTAACTCTGACCCCTGCTAATCCCATCTAACTATGACCCCTGCTAATCCCTTCTAACTCTGACCCCTGCTTACCCCATCTAACTCTGACCCCTGCTAATCCCATCTAATTCTGACCCCTGCTTACCCCATCTACCTCTGACCCCTGCTAATCCCATCTAACTCTGACCCCTGTTTACCTCCATCTACCTCTGACCCCTGTTAATCCCATCTAACTCTGACCCCTGCTTAACCCCATCTAACTCTGACCCCTGCTTACCCCATCTCACTCTGATCCCTGTTTACCCCCATCTAACTCTGATCCCTGTTTACCCCCATCTAACTCTGATCCCTGCTTACCCCCCATCTAACTCTGACCCCTGCTAATCCCATCTAAATCTGACCCCTGTTAATCCCATCTAACTCTGACCCCTTCTTACCCCCATCTAACTCTGACCCCTGCTTAACCTATTGAACTCTGACCCCTGCTTAGCTCCATCTAACTCCAGATATCTCTGGTAACTTTCCCAGATTTCCCAGATATCCTGCTGATTCCCTCATGATTCTGGGAATCTTCCAACTGGGACGAATGAAAAACCTGAGCATGTTGGAAGATTGACTGAAATGTTGCTACCCTAAACCCAAGCTAACCCAGACGCTACTCAACCCATCTACTCCAATCAAAAGCCCTATCTAACACAATCAACAGCCCTATCTAACCCAATCAACAGCCCTATCTAACCCAGACCCTACTCACCCCATCTAACCCAATCAACAGCCCTATCTAACCCAATCAAAAGCCCTATGTAACCCAATCAGAAGCCCTATCTAACCCAATCAAAGCCCTATCTAACCCAATCAAAGCCCTATCTAACCCAATCAACAGCCCGATCTAACCCAATCAAAAGCCCTATCTAACCCCATCTAACCCAATCAAAAGCCCTATCTAACCCAGACCCCACTCACCCTATCAAACCCAATCAAAAGCCCTATCTAACCCAATCAACAGCCCTATCTAACCCAATCAAAAGCCCTATCTAACCCAGACCCCACTCACCCTATCTAACCCAGACCCTACTCACCCTATCAAACCCAATCAAAAGCCCTATCTAACCCAATCAGAAGCCCTATCTAACCCAATCAGAAGCCCTATCTAACCCTATCTAACCCAATCAACAGCCCTATCTAACCCAGACCCTATCTACCCCAATCAGAAGCCCTATCTAACCCAATCAAAAGCCCTATCTAACCCAATCAAAAGCCCTATCTAACCCTATCTAACCCAATCAGAAGCCCTATCTAACCCAATCAACAGCCATATCTAACCCAATCAAAGCCCTATCTAACCCAATCAAAGCCCTATCTAACCCAATCAAAGCCCTATCTAACCCCATCTAACCCAGACCCTACTCACCCTATCAAACCCAATCAAAAGCCCTATCTAACCCAATCAGAAGCCCTATCTAACCCAATCAGAAGCCCTATCTAACCCTATCTAACCCAATCAACAGCCCTATCTAACCCAGACCCTATCTACCCCAATCAGAAGCCCTATCTAACCCAATCAAAAGCCCTATCTAACCCAATCAAAAGCCCTATCTAACCCTATCTAACCCAATCAGAAGCCCTATCTAACCCAATCAACAGCCATATCTAACCCAATCAAAGCCCTATCTAACCCAATCAAAGCCCTATCTAACCCAATCAAAGCCCTATCTAACCCCATCTAACCCAATCAGAAGCCCTATCTAACCCAATCAAAGCTCAATCTAACCCAATCAAAGCCCTATGTAAACCCATCTAACCCAATCAAAAGCCCTATCTAACCAGATCTAACCCAATCAGATGCCCTATCTAACCAAATCAAAGCCCTATCTAACCCAATCAAAAGCCCCATATAACCCAATCAAAAGCCCTATCTAACCCAATCAACAGCCCTATCTAACCCAATCAACAGCCCTGTCTAACCCAATCAACAGTCCTGTCTAACCCAATCAAAAGCCCTATCTAACCCCATCTAACCCAATCAGAAGCCCTATCTAACCCCATCTAACCCAATCAGAAGCCCTATCTAACCCAATCAACAGCCCTATCTAACCCAATCAAAAGCCCTATCTAACCCAATCAAAGCCCTATCTAACCCAATCAAAGCCCTATCTAACACCATCTAACCCAATCAGAAGCCCTATCTAACCCAATCAAAGCCCTATCTAACCCAATCAAAGCCCAATCTAACCCCATCTAACCCAATCAGAAGCCCTATCTAACCCAATCAAAGCCCTATCTAACCCAATCAAAGCCCAATCTAACCCCATCTAACCCAATCAACAGCCCTATCTAACCCAATCAACAGCCCTATCTAACCCAGACCCTATCTAACCCAATCAACAGCCCTATCTAACCCAGACCCTATCTAACCCAATCAACAGCCCTATCTAACCCAATCAACAGCCCTATCTAACCCAATCAACAGCCCTATCTAACCCAATCAAAAGCCCTATCTAACCCAGACCCTATCTAACCCAATCAACAGCCCTATCTAACCCAGACCCTATCTAACCCAATCAACAGCCCTATCTAACCCAATCAACAGCCCTATCTAACCCAATCAAAAGCCCTATCTAACCCAGATCCTACTCACCCTATCTAACCCAATCAACATCCCTATCTAACCCAATCAGAAGCCCTATCTAACCCAATCAGAAGCCCTATCTAACCCAATCAACAGCCCTATCTAACCCAATCAACAGCCCTATCTAACCCAGACCCTATCTAACCCAATCAACAGCCCTATCTAACCCAATCAACAGCCCTATCTAACCCAATCAACAGCCCTATCTAACCCAGACCCTATCTAACCCAATCAACAGCCCTATCTAACCCAGACCCTATCTAACCCAATCAACAGCCCTATCTAACCCAATCAACAGCCCTATCTAACCCAATCAACAGCCCTATCTAACCCAATCAAAAGCCCTATCTAACCCAATCAAAAGCCCTATCTAACCCAGATCCTACTCACCCTATCTAACCCAATCAACAGCCCTATCTAACCCAATCAACAGCCCTATCTAACCCAATCAGAAGCCCTATCTAACCCAATCAACAGTCCTATCTAACCCAATCAACAGCCCTATCTAACCCAATCAACCACCCTATCTAACCCCATCTAACCCAATCAGAAGCCCTATCTAACCCAGACCCTACTCACCCAATCAGAAGCCCTATTTAACCCAGTCCCTATCTAACCCAGTCCCTTTCTAACCCAGTCCCTTTCTAACCCAGTCCCTTTCTAACCCAATCTAACCCAATCAGAAGCCCTATTTAACCCAGTCCCTATCTATCCCAGTCCCTATCTAACCCAATCCCTATCTAACCCAATCCCTATCTAACCCAATCAGAAGCCCTATCTAACCCAGTCCCTATCTAACCCAGTCCCTATCTAACCCAGACCCTATCTAACCCAGTCCCTATCTAACCCAATCAGAAGCCCTATCTAACCCAGTCCCTATCTAACCCAATCAACAGCCCTATCTAACCCAGACCCTATCTAACCCAGTCCCTATCTAACCCAATCCCTACCAGCAACTACCTTAGGCAGGTTAAAGGAGATGTTTCTCAGGGTGGGCTTGGCCTCGTTCTGGCCCGGTGTGTGAGTCCCGTTCTGGCGCTGTGGTTCCACCTAGTGTCTGGTACCATAGTGGTTGTCTGTCCTTCAGGCCTGGTCCAGGTGAATGTAGCCTTCTCCATGACCAGGGCCGAGGTGGACCCATGTCTCTGGACCAGGTACGACTCTGGGTTCTGAGTCATCAGCAGTTTCTACACACACACAGAGTGGACACGCACACACACATGCATACACAACCCCCCCCACACACACACACAGAGTGGACACACACACGCACACACACAACCCCCCCACACACACACACTCCCACATACACACCCAACCCCCCCACACACACACACACAAATAATCACAATGTAAACATGAACATTTACACACATACAAAGTATACAAACCCAAACGCAGTAAAACACACAGAGCTTATCTTCATGTTACAAAGAGACTGATAACAGAAATGCTACGACACATGAGCTTCATGATATACAGGAAGTGGATGAAGTTGATGATTGACAGTGTTTTAAGGAGAGGAGAGGAGTCTCACCTTTAGCCGGGCTAGCGATACTTGTCCCTCAGCAATGGCTTTGACAGAGAACGGCAGCAAACCCAGTGTCACGTTCCTCGTATTCTCCCTCATCGGAAGATATGTCGAAATCACTCGATGACCAATACGCAGCGGGTTGACTGTTCCACATCATATTTATTATAGATGGAAACGACAAAACAAAATAAACACGCAAAGGAGACAGTTTCACAGGTGAAACGAAACACAGTGCAAAATACAATTACCCACAAATACCAAACACAAACACACCCCACTATATGGGACTCTCAATCAAAGGCAGATAGACAACACCTGCCTTCAACTGAGAGTCCCAACCCCAATTAACCAAACAGACATACACTCACTAGACTCCACATAGAAATACCTAACCTAGAACCTAACCCAACACTCACAACCCCACTATACCATAACCAAACATAACTCTGCCACGTCCTGACCAAATATAATGCAAAAATACCTAAGTATATGGTCAGGACGTGACATTACCCCCCCCTAAAGGTGCATACACTGAATGCACCAAACCAACAGAAAAAAAAAAAAAAACCCCACACAATTAACCCCCTAACTAAAGGGAGGGAAGGGAGGGTGGCTGCCGTCAACGACGGCACAGTGCTACACCCCCCCCTCCCCAACCCACCTATATTGGAGGTGGCTCCGGTTCTGGCCTACTGTCCAACAGACCGTAGACAGACCTGTTGGGCTTAGGACAGTAGGCAGACTTCTTTGGTTCTGGTTCGTGGGCCGACTCCTTCGGTCCCAGGCCGTAAGCAGACTCCTTCGGTTCTGGGTTGTAGGCAGAATCATCACAGTCATAGTTAATCAACTTTACTTTAGAATTGTGACCAGACTCACCCGGTTCTGGGTCACAGGCAGCTCCCCTCAGTCCCGGGTCGCAAGCTGTTGTCGGATACTCTGGTCCGCACACCGGTGTCGGATCCTCTGGGCCGCACCCCGGTGTCGGATCCTCTGGGCTGTACACCGGTGTCGGATACTCTGGGCCGCACCCTGGCGTCCCTGGCTGCGCCCGGCTGGCGGGCGACCCTGGCTGCGCCCGGCTGGCGGGCGTCCCTGGCGGCTCCGACGGCACTGACCCAGGATTCACCAGGCTGGGGAGACATGATGGATGCCTGGCCCTGGGCACAGGCACAGGACTCACCAGGCTGGGGAGACATGACAGAGGCCTGGCCCTAGGCGTAGGCACAGGACTCACTGGGCTGGCGGGCGTCCCTGGCCACTCTGGCAGTTCAGGGCAGTCTGGCCACTCCGGCAGTTCAGGGCAGTCTGGCCACTCCGGCAGTTCAGGGCAGTCTGGCCACTCCGGCAGTTCAGCGCAGTCTGACCTCTCTGGCGACTGTTGACTGGCGGGCAGCTCTGACGACTGTTGACTGGCGGGCAGCTCTGACGACTGTTGACTGGCGGGCAGCTCTGACGACTGTTGACTGGCGGGCAGCTCTGACGACTGTTGACTGGCGGGCAGCTCTGACTGCTCTGGACAGGTGAGACCCACTGGAGGCCTAGTCCTGGGAGGTGGCACAGGACGGACCAGGATGGGGAGACCCACTGGAGGCTTGGTCCTCGGAGGTGGCACAGGATGGACCAGGATGGGGAGACCCACTGGAGGCCTGGTCCTGCGAGGTGGCACAGGATGGACCAGGATGGGGAGACCCACTGGAGGCCTGGTCCGAGGAGGAGGCACAGGATAAACCGGGCTGTGGGGGAGCACTGGAGTTCTGGTACGGACACTCTTTACCCACACTCCAGGCTGAATGCCCACTTTGGCCCGGCACGGGTGGAGAGCAGGCATTGAGCGAACTGGACCCTCCCAGCGCTCTGGAGACACAGTGCGCAACGCCGGCGCAGGATAACCTGGACCGAGGAGGCGCACTGGAGACCAGACGCGCTGAGCTGGCACCATCCGCCCTGGCTCGATGCCTGCACTCGCATAGCACTTGTGGGGGGCTGGTATGTAGCGCACCGGGCTTTGAACGCGCACTGGGGACACCGTGCGCTCCACAGCATAACACGGTGTCTTACCAGTACCACGCTGCTTCCGGTAAGCACGGGGAGTTAGCTTAGGTCTACCACCTGACTCCGCCAATCTCCCCGTGTGCCCCCCCCCAAAAAAATTGTGGGGCTGCCTCCCGTGTCCGTTGCGCTCCCTCTCCTCATACCAGCGCCTCTCAGCTCTCGCCGCCTCGATCTCCCACTGCGGGCGGCGATAATCCCCAGCTTGAGCCCATGGTCCTTTCCCATCCAGGATTTCCTCCCAAGTCCATGACTCCAGATAGCTTTTCTCCTTGTGCCTCTCCTTGTGCTGCTCCTTCCTCTGCTGCTTGGTCCCTTGTTGGTGGGTAATTCTGTCACGTTCCTCGTATTCTCCCTCATCGGAAGATATGTCGAAATCACTCGATGACCAATACGCAGCGAGTTGACTGTTCCACATCATATTTATTATAGATGGAAACGACAAAACAAAATAAACACGCAAAGGAGACAGTTTCACAGGTGAAATGAAACACAGTGCAAAATACAATTACCCACAAATACCAAACACAAACACACCCCACTATATGGGACTCTCAATCAAAGGCAGATAGACAACACCTGCCTTCAACTGAGTCCCAACCCCAATTAACCAAACAGACATACACTCACTAGACTCCACATAGAAATACCTAACCTAGAACCTAACCCAACACTCACAACCCCACTATACCATAACCAAACATAACTCTGCCACGTCCTGACCAAATATAATACAAAAATACCTAAGTATATGGTCAGGACGTGACACCCAGGGAGAACCGCATGGAGTTAAAGATGGCGATGATGGTAAAAGCCTGGTAAAAACAAGATGGTGATTATGGTAACAGCCTGGTAAAAACAAGATGGAGATTATGGTAACAGCCTGGTAAAAACAAGATGGTGAGGATGGTAACAGCCTGGTAAAAGAAGATGGCGATTATGGTAAACAGCCTGGTAAAAACAAGATGGTGAGGATGGTAACAGCCTGGTAAAAACAAGATGGTGAGGATGGTAACAGCCTGGTAAAAACAAGATGGCGATTATGGTAACAGCCTGGTAAAAACAAGATGGAGAGCATGGTAACAGCCTGGTAAAAACAAGATGGAGAGGATGGTAACAGCCTGGTAAAAACAAGATGGAGAGCATGGTAACAGCCTGGTAAAAACAAGATGGCGAGGATGGTAACAGCCTGGTAAAAACAAGATGGATGTCACGACTTCTACTGAAGTTGATGCCCCTCCTTGTTCGAGTGGTGTTCGGCGGTCGACGTCACCGGCCTTCTAGCCACCATTGATCAGTTTTTCATTTTCCATTGGTTTTGTCTGGTCTCTTTACACACCTGTTTCATATCCCAGTAATTATATGTTGTGTATTTAACCCTCTGATTCCCCTCATTTCTCTGTCGGTGATTGTTTGTTTGTTATGTACGTGTTGTTTCTATATCGGTGTGCGACGGGTTATTGTTTTAACCGGATTCTTTTCTACGTTGGTTTTGGAAATAAATATTTTTAAACCACTCTGTTTTCTCCTGCGCCTGACTTCCCTGCCACCTACATACACGGACTATGACAGAATCACCGACGAATTTTTTGAAGTCAGCAGGAGAAGAGATCCCGGACAGGGAGTTGGAGGAGCGCATCCAGAAGAATGCAGAAAGACTATTACATCTATGCGCTGCTATGGATCGCGCTGTTCAGCTGATGGACCGCTTAGAGAGACGGGAGATTCAGCCAGCGCCTCCACCAGCCCAACCGGGGTCGATCCAAAACACCCCTGGTCAACCTGAACCGGGTGGTATCCGTCTAGCCATGCCTCGGGGTTAAGACGGAAGTACTGCCAACTGCCGGGGTTTCCTGCTCCAATTAGAACTTTCTCTGGCCACGGTCCACCCTGTCCCATCAGACCGAGAGAAGATTTTCGCCCTCGTCTCGTGCCTCACCGGGAGAGCCCTGGAATGGGCCAGCGCTATGGTTGAAGGAGGAGATACGGCGTTGGACCGATATGAGGAGTTCATCTGCCGTTTCCGGGCAGTCTTCGACCATCCACCTGAGGGCAGAGCGGCGGGTGAGCGCCTCTACCATCTGAGGCAGGAGACGAGGAGCGCCCAGGATTTCGCATTGGAGTTCAGGACCCTGGCAGCCAGTGCAGGATGGAATCACGGGGCCCTGATAGATCATTATCGCTGCAGTCTGCGGGAGGACGTCCGTCGGGAGCTGGCCTGTAGAGACACCACCCTAACCTTCGACCAGCTGGTGGATCTGTCCATCCAGTTGGACAACGGGCTGGCTGCTCGTGGACGTCCAGATCAGGGTCTGGTGGTTTCATCCTCCTGCACCACCTCTCCTATAACCATGGAGCCAGGAGAGAGGGTGCACAGGGAGACCGGAGGGAGTTCCCGCTCGCGTACCGTCAGTGACCGCAGAGGACACACTGCTGGTCGGTGCCGGGCAGGTTCTTCTGGGAATCGAGGTAACAGGCAGGGCGCTCTGGCACCACCCCAGGTGAGTAGGCACCATTCTCATCCAGAGCCCTCTGTTGCTCATATATTTGTGTCTGTCACTTTTCCTGATTTTTTTTCCCCTCATTCCCAGCATAAGGCACTAGTAGATTCAGGCGCAGCTGGGAACTTTATTGATCAAACGTTGGCTCATAGTTTAGGGATCCATATTGTACCGGTGAAAGTACCTTTTCCCATTCACACCTTAGATAGTCGACCATTAGGGTCAGGGTTGATTAGGGAGGCCACGGCTCCATTGACTATGGTTACGCAGGGGGGTCACAAGGAGAAAATTAGTATTTTCCTTATCGACACTCCTGCGTATCCGGTGGTGCTGGGTCTTCCCTGGTTAACTAGTCATAACCCCACTTTTTCTTGGCCACAGAGGGCTCTTACGGGGTGGTCGCGAGAGTGCTCAGGTAGGTGTGTAGGGGTTTCCGTTGGTGCTACTACGGTGGAAAGTCCAGACCATGTCTCCACCGTGCACATTCCCCCTGAATATGCCGATTTGGCTCTCGCCTTCTGTAAAAAGAAGGCGACTCAATTACCACCTCATCGACAGGGGATTGTGCGATAAATCTCATGGCAGACGCTGCACTTCCCAAGAGTCACGTGTATCCCCTGTCGCAAGCGGAGACGGTGGCTATGGAGACATATGTTTCCGAATCCCTGCGTCAGGGATACATTAGGCCCTCCATCTCACCCGTCTCCTCGAGTTTCTTTTTTTGTGAAGAAGAAGGATGGGGGTCTGCGACCGTGCATTGATTATCGAGGTCTTAATAAAATTACAGTGGGGTACAGTTACCCGCTACCTCTGATCGCCCCCGGTGATTGAATTAATGCACGGCGCACGCTTCTTCACAAAACTGGATCTCAGGAGTGCGTATAACTTGGTGCGTATCCGAGATGGAGACGAGTGGAAGACAGCATTTAGTACCACCTCAGGGCATTATGAGTACCTTGTCATGCGGTATGGGTTAAAAAATGCTCCATCAGTCTTCCAATCTTTTGTCGATGAGATTTTCAGGGACCTGCACGGGCAGGGTGTAGTGGTGTATATCGATGACATTCTGATTTACTCCGCTACACGCGCCGAGCATGTCTCCCTGGTGCGCAAAGTGCTTGGTCGCCTGTTGGAGCATGACCTGTATGTCAAGTCTGAGAAATGCTTGTTCTTTAAACAGTCCGTCTCTTTCTTAGGATATCGCCTATCTACGTCAGGAGTGGAGATGGAGAGTATTACAGCCGTGCGTAATTGGCCGACTCCCACCACGGTAAAGGAGGTGCAGCGATTTTTAGGGTTTGACAATTACTACCGGAGATTTATCCGGGGTTTTGGTCAGATAGCTGCTCCCATTACCTCACTGCTGAAGGGGGGTCCGGTGCGCTTGCAGTGGTCAGCTGGGGCGGATAGGGCGTTTAGGAAACTGAAGGCTCTGTTTTCCTCGGCTCCTGTGTTGGCTCATCCGGATCCCTCTCTGCAATTCATAGTGGAGGTGGATGCATCTGAGGCTGGGATAGGAGCTGTGCTCTCTCAGCGTTCAGGTACGCCACCTAAGCTCCGCCCCTGTGCCTTCTTCTCGAAGAAGCTCAGCCCGGCGGAGCAAAACTATGATGTGGGGGACAGGGAGCTGTTGGCTGTCGTCAAGGCTCTGACGGTGTGGAGACACTGGCTTGAGGGGGCTAAACACCCTTTTCTCATCTGGACTGACCACCACAATCTGGAGTACATCCGGGAGGCGAGGAGACTGAATCCTCGCCAGGCAAGGTGGGCCATGTTTTTCACCCGTTTTGTGTTTACCCTCTCCTATAGACCAGGTTCCCAGAACGTCAAGGCAGACGCACTGTCCCGGCTGTATGACACAGAGGAGCGGTCCATGGATCCCACTCCCTTCATCCCAGCCTCTTGGTGGCACCAGTGGTCTGGGAGCTGGACGCGGACATTGAGCGGGCATCACGTGCAGAGCCCGTTCCCCCTCAGTGTCCAGCTGGGCGTCTGTACGTTCCGTCCGCTGTCCGCGACCGATTGATCTACTGGGCTCACACATCACCCTCCTCTGGTCATCTTGGGATTGGTCGGACAATGCGCTGTCTTAGTGGGAAATACTGGTGGCCCACCTTAGCTAAGGACGTGAGGGTTTATGTTTCCTCCTGCTCGGTGTGCGCCCAGTGCAAGGCTCCTAGACACCTACCCAGGGGTAAGTTACAACCCTTACCCATTCCACAGCGCCGTGGTCCCACTTGTCGGTGGATTTTATAACCGATCTTCCACCATCACAAGGTAACACCACGATCCTGGTCGTTGTGAATCGCTTTTCTAAGTCCTGTCGTCTCCTCCCTTTGCCCGGTCTCCCTACGGCCCTACAGACGGCGGAGGCTCTGTTTACACACGTCTTTCGGCACTACGGGGTGCCTGAGGATATAGTGTCTGATCGAGGGCCCCAGTTCACGTCAAGGGTTTGGAAGGCGTTCATGGAACGTCTGGGGGTCTCGGTTAGCCTTACCTCGGGTTTTCACCCTGAAAGTAACGGGCAGGTGGAGAGAGTTAATCAGGATGTGGGTAGGTTTCTGAGGTCTTATTGCCAGGATCGGCCGGGGGAGTGGGCGGAGTTTGTGCCCTGGGCAGAGATGGCTCAGAACTCGCTCCGCCACTCCTCCACTCACCTCACTCCGTTTCAGTGTGTGTTAGGTTATCAGCCGGTTCTGGCCCCTTGGCATCAGAGCCAGACCGAGGCTCCTGCGGTGGACCAATGGTTCCGGCGCGCGGAGGAGACCTGGGACGCAGCTCACGTCCGCCTTCAGCGCGCCGTACGACGTCAAAAAGCTGGTGCAGATCGTCGCCGCAGTGAGGCCCCGGTGTTTGCACCGGGGGACAGGGTCTGGCTCTCGACCCGAAACCTGCCCCTCCGCCTGCCCTGCCGGAAGCTGAGTCCGCGGTTTGTGGGGCCGTTTAAAGTCCTGAGGAGATTGAACGAGGTATGTTATAGGTTAAAGCTTCCCCCCAATTACCGCATTAACCCCTCGTTCCATGTGTCTCTCCTCAGGCCGGTGGTGGCTGGCCCGCTCCAGGAGGCCGAGGTGCGGGAGGTTCCTCCGCCCCCTCTGGACATTGAGGGGGCCCCGGCGTACTCCGTTCGATCCATCCTGGATTCGAGACGTCGGGCGAGGGGTCTTCAGTACCTCATGGACGGGGAGGGGTACGGTCCGGAGGAGAGATGCTGGGTTCCGGTGGAGGACGTGTTAGATCCTTCCATGCTGAGCGAGTTCCATCGTCTCCATCCGGATCGCCCGGCACCTCGCCCTCCGGGTCGTCCCCGAGGCCGGTGTCGATGCACTGCTGGAGCCGCGCGTCAGGTGGGGGGTACTGTCACGACTTCTACTGAAGTTCATGCCCCTCCTTGTTCGGGTGGTGTTCGGCGGTCGACGTCACCGGCCTTCTAGCCACCATTGATCAGTTTTTCATTTTCCATTGGTTTTGTCTGGTCTCTTTACACACCTGTTTCATATCCCAGTAATTATATGCTGTGTATTTAACCCTCTGATTCCCCTCATTTCTCTGTCAGTGAGTGTTTGTTTGTTATGTACGTGTTGTTTCTATATCGGTGTGCGACGGGTTATTGTTTTACCCGGATTCTTTTCTACGTTGGTTTTGGAAATAAATATTCCATTTTTAAACCACTCTGTTTTCTCCTGCGCTTGACTTCCCTGCCACCTACATACATGGACTATGACAATGGAGAGGATGGTAACAGCCTGGTAAAAACGAGATGGTGATTATGGTAACAGCCTGGTAAAAACAAGATGGTGAGGATGGTAACAGCCTGGTAAAAACAAGATGGCGAGGATGGTAAACAGCCTGGTAAAAACAAGATGGCGAGGATGGTAACAGCCTGGTAAAAACAAGATGGCGAGGATGGTAACAGCCTGGTAAAGACAAGATGGCAAGGATGTTAACAGCCTGGTAAAAACAAGATGGAGAGGATGGTAACAGCCTGGTAAAAACAAGATGGAGAGGATGGTAACAGCCTGGTAAAAACAAGATGGGGAGGATGGTAATAGCCTGGTAAAAACACAGTAAGAGACATGACTTTACAGTACAGTACACACCACAGGATGGTTAGCCCTCTGAGCTAAAGGCCTTTCATTAATAATATACTAGTATGTACAGTGACTACAGAACTCTAATAATATACTAATAATATACTAGTATGTACAGTGACTATAGAACTCTAATAATATACTAATAATATACTAGTATGTACAGTGACTATAGAACTCTAATAATATACCAGTATGTACAGTGACTATAAAACTCTAATAATATACTAGTATGTACAGTGACTACAGAACTCTAATAATATACTATTATGTACAGTGACTATAGAACTCTAATAATATACTAGTATGTACAGTGACTATAGAACTCTAATAATATACTAATAATATACTAGTATGTACAGTGACTATAAAACTCTAATAATATATTCATAATATACTAGTATGTACAGTGACTACAGAACTCTAATAATATACTAGTATGTACAGTGACTACAGAACTCTAATAATATACTAGTATGTACAGTGACTATAGAACTCTAATAATATACTAGTATATACAGTGACTATAGAACTCTAATAATATACTAGTATGTACAGTGACTACAGAACTCTAAAAATATACTAGTATGTACAGTGACTATAGAACTCTAATAATATACTAGTATATACAGTGACTATAGAACTCTAATAATATACTAGTATGTACAGTGACTACAGAACTCTAAAAATATACTAGTATGTACAGTGACTATAGAACTCTAATAATATACTAGTATGTACAGTGACTATAGAACTCAAATAATATACTAGTATGTACAGTGACTACAGAACTCTAATAATATACTAGTATGTACAGTGACTATAGAAAGTCTACACACCCTTGAACTTTTTTCAAAATGTTCTGCCTTAAAATTACATCTAAAAATGTTACTCCACATTTTCAAATTAAAATAAAATTGTCTTTACCCAACTGAGTGGAAGCACCTTTGGCAGCCATTACAGCTGTCAATCATTTGAAATAAGATTCCACCAACTTTGCACAACTCTTAAGGCAACATATATCCATTGTTTTCGTAAAAATTGTTCAAGCTCATTACATTTGGTTGGGAATCATTGATGGACAGCAATAATCAAACCTTGTCTGACTTTCAAGTGAGTGTACTTCACTTGACTAGAACCAGTCAACAACCCTCAACATCTTTTGGAAAGCCATTCTTGTGTGTCTTTGGCATTTAAATTTGTGTTATTGTCTTGCTGAAAAATAAAACTATCCCAGGGTTACACTGAGGTGGGTTTCCCTCTATCTTTTTACCTGGGCTTTGCTCCTTTTCATATTTATTTTGATCCTGACAAACTCCCCAGTCCATGCCGATGACAAGCATACCCAAAACCTGATGCTGCCACCACAATAGTTGAAAATAGAGAGGGTTTCACTCTGTTGTGTTGTATCGGGTTTGATCCGACCCTGTAGTTTTTAATTTAGGCCAAAAAGTTAATTTATTGGCCGTGTTGTCTTGCAGTATTATTTAACAGTCTTGTTGCAACCAGAATGGATGATTTGGAGCGGATTTTATAACACAGGCTGTTTTTTGTTTCACTTTGTTAAACAAGCCAGTAACATGCAGTGAATGCACTGTTGTTGATCCCTCTGTATTTTTAAGTATGGTGGCGGCAGCATCATGTTATGGGTATGCTTGTCACCGGCAGGGACTGGGGAGTTTGTCAGGATAAAAAAAAATCTGAAAAGGAGCAAAGCCCAGGTAAAAAGTTAGAGGAAAACCTACCTCGGTCTTCTGAAAACTTGACCCTGAGATAGGGTTATAATTTTTCTGCGGGACAATTACACAACATGTTGATGCCAAATACACACCAGAATGGCTTTCCAATAGGTGTTGCGTGTTCCTGAGTGGTCTAGTCTCAGTCCTGACTGAAATCTTCCTAAAAATACACCACAGGGACAAGGTTTAAATATCGCTGTCCATCAATGATTCCCAACTAATTGCTTGAGCAATTATGACAAAAAACAATGGATATATGTCACCCTAAGAGTTGTGCAAAGTTGGTAGAATCTTACTCCAAGTTATTCACAGCTGGAGACTTATGGTGCTTCCACCAAGTATTAACTCAGGGGGGGTGGAGACTTATGGTGCTTCCACCAAGTATTAACTCAGGGGGGGTGGAGCCTTATGGTGCTTCCACCAAGTATTAACTCGGGGGGTGGAGACTTATGGTGCTTCCACCAAGTATTAACTCAGGGGGTGGAGACTTATGGTGCTTCCACCAAGTATTAACTCAGAGGGGGGGGGTGGAGACTTATGGTGCTTCCACCAAGTATTAACTCAGGGGGGTGGAGACTTATGGTGCTTCCACCAAGTATTAACTCAGGGGGGTGGAGACTTATGGTGCTTCCACCAAGTATTAACTCAGGGGGGGGTGGAGACTTATGGTGCTTCCACCAAGTATTAACTCAGGGGGGTGGAGACTTATGGTGCTTCCACCAAGTATTAACTCAGAGGGGGGGGGTGGAGACTTATGGTGCTTCCACCAAGTATTAACTCAGGGGGGGTGGAGACTTATGGTGCTTCCACCAAGTATTAACTCAGGGGGTGGAGACTTATGGTGCTTCCACCAAGTATTAACTCAGAGGGGGGGGTGGAGACTTATGGTGCTTCCACCAAGTATTAACTCAGAGGGGGGTGGAGACTTATGGTGCTTCCACCAAGTATTAACTCAGGGGGGTGGAGACTTATGGTGCTTCCACCAAGTATTAACTCAGAGGGGTGGAGACTTATGGTGCTTCCACCAAGTATTAACTCAGGGGGTGGAGACTTATGGTGCTTCCACCAAGTATTAACTCAGGGGGGTGGAGACTTATGGTGCTTCCACCAAGTATTAACTCAGAGGGGGGGGTGGAGACTTATGGTGCTTCCACCAAGTATTAACTCAGGGGGGGTGGAGACTTATGGTGCTTCCACCAAGTATTAACTCAGAGGGGGTGGAGACTTATGGTGCTTCCACCAAGTATTAACTCAGGGGGGGTGGAGACTTACGCAATTAAGATATTTATTTTTGTTTAATACATTTTTGAAGAACATTTTCTTTCTTTCACTTTCAAAAATGTAGAGTAGGTTGTGTAGATCTATAGGGAAAAAAAGATTTATTAAAAAAAAAAAAATAATAATTTTTAAAGGCAGCAAAATATGAACCAGTTTAAAGGGGTGTAGATGTTCTATAGTCACTGTACATGATATACCAGATAACAGATGAATTAACTACATTTTCCCAATTACAGTCAATTATGTTGTTTCCATCTGGAGCAGGCTTCTACTTTAATGATCCAACACATTCAATTCATCAATTAATAAATCAATGAATCAATAATACCATTTACTGTGTTATATTATCAGTAAATCAATAACTCAATAATACAATTTACTGTGTTATATTATCAGTAAATCAATAATACCATTTACTGTGTTATATTATCAGTAAATCAATGACTCAATAATATCATTTACTGTGTTATATTATCAGTAAATCAATAATACCATTTACTGTGTTATAGTATCAGTAAATCAATGACTCAATAATACCATTTACTGTGTTATATTATCAGTAAATGGTATTTGGCCAATATCACCTTCAGTATCTTCTTTAGATAGCTTGTTAACATCCTGTGGTGACCCTACTCTTCCTTACCGGTGATCTTCTTCTCGAAAGAGGTTTCCCAGGCGTACATCTTGATGAGTTTGATGCAGGTGAGAACCTCGTTCATGGTGCGGACACGAGTGTCTGTGACGCTCACCGCTTTCCTCCTGAACCTTTGGATCAGTCTGGCCATGGTAAACTACAGATGACACAACAACATACTGGTCAGTCTGGCCATGGCAAACTACAGACAACACAACCACATACTGGTCAGTCTGGCCATGGTAAACTACAGACAACACAACAACATACTGGTCAGTCTGGCCATGGTAAACTACAGACGACACAACAACATACTGGTGAGTCTGGCCATGGTAAACTACAGACGACACAACAACATACTGGTCAGTCTGGCCATGGTAAACTACAGACGACACAACAACATACTAGTCAGTCTGGCCATGGTAAACTACAGACGACACAACCACATACTGGTCAGTCTGGCCATGGTAAACTACAGACAACACAACAACATACTGGTCAGTCTGGCCATGGTAAACTACAGACGACACAACAACATACTGGTCAGTCTGGCCATGGTAAACTACAGACGACACAACAACATACTGGTCAGTCTGGCCATGGTAAACTACAGACAACGCAACAACATACTGGTCAGTCTGGCCAAGGCAAACTACAGACAACACAACCACATACTGGTCAGTCTGGCCTGACAGAGACTCCTATGAGGGTTAGTACCTGTATGGGGATGAAGACGAGGTAGACAGAGACTCCTATGAGGGTTAGTACCTGTATGGGGATGAAGATGAGGTAGACAGATACTCCTATGAGGGTTAGTACCTGTATGGGGATGAAGACGAGGTAGACAGAGACTCCTATGAGGGTTAGTACCTGTATGGGGATGAAGATGAGGTAGACAGAGACTCCTATGAGGGTTAGTACCTGTATGGGGATGAAGATGAGGTAGACAGAGACTCCTATGAGGGCAGTGTATCCCAGGGTGTAGCAGGCGTAGATGATACAGACGGTCAGCAGCACAGGGATACACAGCAGGAAGGTACCAAACAACACAGCCTCAAACATCCTGTAGCCATCACTGATCAGCACGTTGATCATCTGGAGGGAGGAGAGGGAGGGGGAGAGAGAGGGAGGGGGAGAGAGAGCGAGAGAGAGAGAGAGAGACAGAGAGAGACAGAGAGAGACAGAGAGAAAGAGAGTGGTGGGAGAGAGAAAGGAGAGAGAGAGGAGAGGGAGACAGAGGAGAGGGAGCGAGCGAGAGAGCGAGAGAGAGAGAGGAGAGAGCAAGAGCGCGGGAGGAGAGAGAAAGAGAGAGAGGAGAGAGGAGAGGGAGAAAGAGAGAGAGAGAGGAGAGGAAGAGAGTGAAAGAGAGAGAGAGCGAGAGAGAGACAGAGAGCAAAAAGAGAGAGAGAGAGAGAGAGAGAGAGAGAGAGAGAGATAGAGAGACAGAGAGAGCAAAAAGAGAGAGAGAGAGAGAGAGAGAGAGAGAGAGAGAGAGAGAGAGAGAGAGAACAGACGAGCAGGTGAGAAGATAAGCTCAGATACATTTGGATTTTTTGGCAAGGGTATATACAGGATACTACCCTCCACAACACTATGTCACCAGGATATATACAGGATACTACCCTCCACAACACTATGTCACCAGGACATATACAGGACAGTACCCTCTACAACATAACCTTCACTATGTCACCAGGACATATACAGGATAGTACCCTCTACAACATAACCTTCACTATGTCACCAGGACATATACAGGATAGTACCCTCTACAACATAACAGTCTAAACCCTGTCTAACCCATTACAGTCTAAACCCTGTCTAAGCCATTACAGTCTAAACCCTGTCTAAACCCTGTCTAAACCCTGTCTAAACCCATTACAGTCTAAACACTGTCTAAACCCTGTCTAAACCATTACTGTCTAAACCCTGTCTAAGCCATTACAGTCTAACCCATTGCAGTCTAAACCCTGTCTAAACCCTGTCTAAGCCATTACAGTCTAAACCCTGTCTAAACCCTGTCTGAACCCTGTCTAAACCCTGTCTAACCCATTACAGTCTAAACCCTGTCTAACCCATTACAGTCTAAACCCTGTCTAAACCCTGTCTAAGCCATTACAGTCTAACCCATTGCAGTCTAAACCCTGTCTAAACCCTGTCTAAGCCATTACAGTCTAAACCCTGTCTAAACCCTGTCTAAACCCTGTCTAACCCATTACAGTCTAAACCCTGTCTAACCCATTACAGTCTAAACCCAGTCTAAACCCAGTCTAAAACCTGTCTAACCCATTACAGTCTAACGCATGTCTAAACCCTGTCTAAACCCTGTCTAACCCATTACAGTCTAAACCCTGTCTAACCCATTGCAGTCTGAACCCTGTCTAAACCCTGTCTAAACCCTGTCTAACCCATTACAGTCTAAACCCTGTCTAAACCCTGTCTAAACCCTGTCTAAACCCAGTCTAAACCCTGTCTAAGCCATTACAGTCTAAACCCTGTCTAAACCCTGTCTAAGCCATTACAGTCTAAACCCTGTCTAACCCATTACAGTCTAAACCCAGTCTAAACCCTGTCTAAACCCTGTCTAACCCATTACAGTCTAACCCCTGTCTAAACCCTGTCTAAACCCTGTCTAAACCCTGTCTAAACCCTGTCTAACCCATTACAGTCTAAACCCTTTCTAAACCCAGTCTAAACCCTGTCTAACCCATTACAGTCTAAACCCTGTCTAAACCCAGTCTAAACCCTGTCTAAGCCATTACAGTCTAAACCCAGTCTAAACCCAGTCTAAACCCTGTCTAAACCCAGTCTAAACCCTGCCTAACCCATTACAGTCTAAACCCTGTCTAACCCATTACAGTCTAAACCCTGTCTAAACCCTGTCTAACCCATTACTATCTAAACCCTGTCTAAACCCTGTCTAAACCCAGTCTAAACCCAGTCACCCAGTCTAAACCCTGTCTAAGCCATTACAGTCTTAACCCTGTCTAAACCCTGTCTAAACCCTGTCTAAACCCAGTCTAAACCCTGTCTAAGCCGTGGGAGGAGGGGGGAGTGCGGTTAAACTGAGGCATGTGGAATTGTTTTAAGAAGGTCGTACCAAGGATCATTTTGCCATTTGATTTTGAATACTTTGTACTGTAACCGTTCGGACGCTACAGACTGTTTCGTGAGAAGACCGATTTTCGGGATGTCTCATGGTCTGACAGACAACACTCTAGCTCAGACACCTTTCACCACAGATGTCTCCTGGTCTGACAGACACCTCTCTAGCTCTGTCACCTTTCACCACAGATGGGGTGTCTCCTGGTCTGACAGACACCTCTCTAGCTCTGTCACCTTTCACCACAGATAGGGTGTCTCCTGGTCTGACAGACACCTCTCTATCTCTGATACCTTTCACCACAGATGGGGTGTCTCCTGGTCTGACAGACACCTCTCTAGCTCTGACACCTTTCACCGCAGATGGGGTGTCTCTGTCACCTTTCACCACAGATGGGGTGTCTCATGGTTTGTCAAACGTCTCTCTAGCTCTGACACCTTTCATCGCAGATGGGGAGGTGACACGTCAGCGGTTAAAGGTGGATTGAGACGCATCCAATGCAAAACACAACTCTCTGGCTGAAACAGACATGTTGTTATGGGGAATCTCTGGCTGAAACAGACACGTTGTTATGGGGAATCTCTGGCTGAAACAGACACATTGTTATGGGGAATCTCTGGCTGAAACAGACACGTTGTTATGGGGAATCTCTGGCTGAAACAGACACATTGTTATGGGGAATCTCTGGCTGAAACAGACACATTGTTATGGGGAATCCCTGGCTGAAACAGACACATTGTTATGGGGAATCTCTGGCTGAAACAGACACGTTGTTATGGGGAATCTCTGGCTGAAACAGACACATTGTTATGGGGAATCTCTGGCTGAAACAGACACATTGTTATGGGGAATCCCTGGCTGAAACAGACACATTGTTATGGGGAATCTCTGGCTGAAACAGACACGTTGTTATGGGGAATCTCTGGCTGAAACAGAGACATTGTTATGGGGAATCTCTGGCTGAAACAGACACATTGTTATGGGGAATCTCTGGCTGAAACAGACACATTGTTATGGGGAATCTCTGGCTGAAACAGACACATTGTTATGGGGAATCTCTGGCTGAAACAGACATTGACTCTAGAGGGTTAACGTGAAGAAATAAAAGCGAAATCTGTCTGAGGAATTTAGAACTTCCGGCTGTTACGTCAGGTTTCCCATGATGCTGATCTCAACAACAGGGTCAAAGTTGAATGTCTCTTGCTGCTTGCCGGCTAAGCAACGGTTATTTAAAAAGTCAAACGCCGACAAGTAAGAGGTCAAAATAAGGCTGTTTGAAAGGGGCTCATATAAACATGGACCCCGGGGCTGTTTTTTTCCAGGCAATGTGAAAAGGTGTATATTTTTTATTTTACTAGGCAAGTCAGTTAAGAACAAATTCTTATTTTCAATGACGGCCTAGGAACAGTGGGTTAACTTCCTTGTTCAGGGGCAGAACGACAGATTTTGTACCTGGTCAGCTCGGGGATTCAAACTTGCAACCTTTCAGTTAACAGTCCCAACGCTCTAACCACTAGGCTACCCTGCCGCCCCTCCACTCTAACCACTAGGCTACCCTGCCGCCCCACAGTACTGAACCCATAGAATGAAAACAGGACATTATAATGGTGTCTGTGTGACTGTACCTCTCCCACAGAATGAAAACAGGACATTATAATGGTGTCTGTGTGACTGTACCTCTCCCACAGAATGAAAACAGGACATTATAATGGTGTCTGTGCGACTGTACCTCTCCCACAGAAATGTTGCTGATGGATCTCAGTGAGATGATCTTCTGGAAAGCGATTATAGAGAAGCTACTCTTCACCCTGATGGCTGTCCTCAGGTTAACAGCCCACAGTAGAGAGGCAAAGAAGGCTTTAGAGAACTCTGAGATGAACAGAGCCACACACAGACCCACACCGTGGACCAGTGTAGACGTCCCAGGAGCTTCTGCATAGTTCTGGATCTCATACACCAGAACAGCCTGGAAGACACACACACACACACACACGCACACACACACACACACGCACGCACACACGCACACACACACACACATCAATAAACAGACAGGTTTTTTTTTGTTTTAATATCAATCATGTGTTAAATAAATCATCAACATCTACGCAGGAAATGAATTTATTTTAAATCACAGGACTTACCGGTCCAATAAATACAGAAAGCGTGAAGAAGATGGAGACGAGGAAGGCCACCAGTAATCTGGTCCTTTGGAAACGCATGAAGACTCCACCTAAAGAAGCTTTCTCTAGTCCCACTTTAGCTACTTCCTCCTCCCAAAGCCTCTCAAACCTACAGAGGAAAGAAGAGTCAATCAAACGCTGTCCCTTTTTTTCACAGACACAGAGCTCAACCAAAAAAAACGCCAGTCGCCAAGCACAGGGTGACAAGGGCCAAATAAAAAATGTTTTATTAATCTATTTGAATTAACATTTTAACAGTTTACTTCCCCATTTATGGTAAAAGGTGATGCTCTACGTCAAATGTTTATGATGATTAACCCAGTGGACTAACCCAGTGTCACAGTATCTAACGAAGGTCGGGCGGCGCTCGGCGGTCGTCGTCGCCGGCCTATTAGCTGCCACCGATCGTTGTTTCTGTGTCTTTTGGTTTTGTCTGTCTGTCTATCTCGCACCTGTTTTGTGTTTGTCATTAGTGGGGGGTTATTTAGTGTGTATTTTCAGTTGGGGTTCTCGTGCGGGATTGTTTATTGTCCACTCAGGACAGTTGTGATTGTAAATTGTTATTGTCGATTATTATTGCCGGGCTGCGCTCCGTGCGCTTTTTGTTTCCAGTGCGCTTATTTTGGGAAGGTGTTTTTCCCCTGGCAGACTTCGCCACGCGCCTGGTGCCCTACGGCTATTGCGTGTTACTAATATTATTAAAACACAGTTGCTCCGGCCCTCTGTCTCCTGCTCCTGATTCCACATCTCCACTGGTCCTAGACAGCCGTGACAGAATCCCGCACCAAATATGGAGTCAGCAGGAGTAGAAGCACCGTCCATGGCTGAGCAGGTCTCTCAACACGCCAGCCTCCTCCACCGCCTAGGCTCGGCCATGGACCAGGTGTTGGCCCGGTTGGAGAACTGGGAGAGAGGTGCTTCCCCAGCTGGACCAGCTCCAGTCCCTCACCCTGCGCCCCTACACACACCCCCTGAAGCGGTCGCCGGTGGTATCCGGATTACTCCTCCCCGGGAGTTCGATGGGACGGCCGCTGGGTGCAAGGGGTTCTTGCTCCAATTGGAACTATACCTGGCGACCGTCCACCCCCCCCCCTTCCGACGAAGAGAGGGTGAGCGTCCTCGTCTCCTGTCTCACGGTTCGAGCCCTGGAATGGGCCAATGCGGTCTGGGATGGCCCAGACTCGGCTCGGGGCGACTACCCTGAGTTCACCCGCCGCTTCCGGGCGGTTTTCGATCATCCCCGGAGGGCAGGGGCGGCGGGTGAGCGGCTATTCCACTTGAGACAGGAGACGAGGAGCGCTCAGGATTTCGCCCTAGAATTCCGGACTCTCGCCGCTGGATCGGGGTGGAACGAGCGGGCCTTGATAGACCACTATAGGTGTAGCCTTCGCGAGGACGTCCGCCGGGAGCTGGCCTGTAGGGACAACGCCTCCACCCTAGACCAACTGGTGGATTTGTCCATTAGACTGGACAACCTGCTGGCTTCCCGGGGACGTTCCAGTCGGGGCCTGTTCGTTCCGCCTCCCAGTCCCCCCGCTCCACAGCCCATGGAGATAGGGGGACTGCGTCGAGGAGGACCGGAGAGGGGGGGGTCTCTCCTGCACCCGATGTGGACGCAGAGGACACACTGTGGACCGGTGCTGGAGTGGTCCCCCGGGAGTTCGGAGGGCAGGCAGAGCACTACTCGAACCCCCAGGTGAGTCCGCACCAGCCACACCCAGAGCCCCCTGTCGACCACATGTACACCTCTGTTTGTTTTCCTGATTTTTCCCCTCACTTCCAGTATAAGGCACTAGTCGATTCAGGTGCAGCTGGGAGTTTTATGGACCGTGGGTTAGCGAAGAGGTTAGGGATTCCCCTGGTTCAGCTGGACCACCCTTTCCCTGTGCACGCCCTAGATAGTTGACCGCTAGGGTCAGGCCAAGTAGGGGAGGTCACAGTGCCACTGGTTATGCAGACGTGGGGGGGTCATGAGGAGCGTATCAGCCTGTTCCTCATTGACTCCCCAGCATTTCCGGTGGTCCTGGTAATCCCCTGGCTAGCCACGCACAACCCGCAGATTTCGTGGAGACAGAGGGCTCTTACGGGGTGGTCGAGGGAGTGCTCAGGTAGGTGCATAGGAGTTTCCATCGGTGCGACTACGGTGGAGAGTCCAGACCAAGTCTCCACCGTGCACATTCCCTCAGAGTATGCCGATTTGGCTATCGCCTTCAGTAAGACGAAGGCGACTCTATTACCCCCCCATCGACGAGGGGATTGTGCGATAAACCTCCAGGCCGACGCGGTTCTTCCTAGGAGTCACGTGTATCCTCTGTCTCAGGAGGAGACAGTGGCTATGGATACATACGTCACTGAGTCCTTGAGACAGGGATACATTCGGCCATCTAAGTCCCCCGTCTCCTCAAGCTTTTTTTTTCGTGAAGAAGAAGGAGGGAGGTCTGCGCCCGTGCATTGACTATAGAGGTCTAAATGCTATCACAGTGGGTTTCAGTTACCCGCTACCGCTCATTGCTACGGCAGTGGAGTCATTTCACGGGGTGCGCTTCTTCACAAAATTAGATCTCAGGAGCGCATATAACCTGGTGCGTATCCGAGATGGAGACGAGTGGAAAACCGCATTTAGTACCACATCGGGCCATTATGAGTACCTCGTCATGCCGTATGGGTTAAAGAACGCTCCCGCTGTCTTCCAATCCTTTGTGGACGAGGTCCTTCGGGACATGCTCGGGCAGAGTGTGGTGGTGTACATCGATGACATCCTGATTTGCCCCGCCACACGCGCCGAGCATGTGTCCCTCGTGCGTAAAGTGCTTGGGCGGCTGCTGGAGCATAACCTATACGTCAAGGCTGAGAAATGCGAGTTCTTCAAACGAGCCGTCTCATTTCTAGGATATCGCATTTCCACCTCGGGGGTAGAGGTGGAGTGTGACCGCGTGACGGCTGTGCGTAATTGGCCAACCCCAACCACTGTGAAGGAGGTGCAGCGGTTCTTGGGGTTCGCTAATTATTATCGGAGGTTTATCCGGGGTTTTTGGCCAGGTGGCGGCTCCCATTACCTCACTGATGAAGGGGGGCCGGTGCGGCTACGATGGTCAGCAGAGGCGGACAGAGCCTTCCATCGTCTGAAGGTTCTGTTTACCAATGCACCTGTCCTGGTGCATCCGGACCCCTCCTTGCCATTCATAGTGGAGGTGGACGCGTCCGAGGCTGGGGTAGGAGCTGTGCTATCGCAGCGCTCGGGCGTTCCTCCGAAGCTCCGCCCATGTGCCTTCTTTTCTAAGAAGCTGAGCCCGGCGGAGCGCAACTATGATGTGGGGGACCGGGAGCTGTTAGCCGTGGTCAGGGCTTTGACGGTGTGGAGACATTGGCTTGAGGGGCACGTCACCCTTTTCTCATCTGGACCGACCACCGTAACCTGGAGTATATTCGGGCAGCGAGGAGGCTTAATCCCCGTCAGGCAAGGTGGGCCATGTTTTTACGAGGTTTCACTTTACCCTCTCGTACATTCCAGGTTCCCGGAACCGGAAGGCTGACGCACTGTCGCGTCTCTACGACACCGAGGAGCGGACCATCGATCCCACTCCCATACTCCCCACCTCCTGTCTGGTGGCACCGGTGGTATGGGAGGTGGATGCGGACATCGAGCGGGCGGGTCGGTCAGAACCCACTCCTCAATGTCCCGTGGGCCTGAAATACGTTCCGCTTGGTGTTCGCGATCGCCTGATCCGATGGTCCCACGCTCTACCCTCCTCGGGTCATCCTGGGTGGAACGGACAGTGCGGGGCCTGAAGGGGATGACGAGGACATCGTATCTGATCGGGGTCCCCAGTTCACGTCCAGGGTGTGGAGATCGTTTATGGAGAGGCTGGGGGTCTCGGTCAGCTTGACCTCGGGGTTCCACCCCGAGAGTAATGGGCAGGTGGAGCGCATTAACCAGGATCTGGGCAGGTTCCTGCGGTCGTATTGCCGGGACCGGCCAGGGGAGTGGGCGCAGTTCGTGCCATGGGCCGAGATGGCCCAGAACTCTCAGCGCCACTCCTCTACCAACCTATCACCCTTCCAGGTGGTATTGGGGTATCAGCCGGTCCTGGTGCCATGGCAACAGAGCCAGACGGAGGCTCCTGCGGTGGAGGCATGGGTGAAGCGCTCTCAGGAGACCTGGAATGGTGTACAGGAGTGCCTAAGGAGGGCTGGTGAACGTCACAAGGAGAGCGCTGACCGCCACCGCAGTGACGCCCCCGTGTATAATCCGGGGGACAGAGTCTGGCTCTCGACCCGGAACCTGCCTCTCCGCCTGCCCTGCCGGAAGCTGGGTCCGCGGTTTGTGGGGCCGTTCAAAGTCCTGAGGAGGATAAACGAGGTGTGTTACAGGTTACAACTCCCTTCATATTACCGTATTAACCCCTCGTTTCATGTGTCTCTCCTCAGGCCGGTGGTAGCTGGTCCACTGCAGGACGATGAGGTGCTGGAGGTCCCCCCGCCCCCCCCTGGACATCGGGGGGGCCCTGGCGTACACAGTCCGAGCCATCCTGGAACCCCGACGTCGAGTCAGGGGCCTGCAGTACCTCGTGGACTGGGAGGGGTACGGTCCGGAGGAGAGGTGCTGGGTTCCGGCGGCGGACATTCTAGATCCACCTATGCTACAAGAATTCCACCGTCGCCGTCCGGATCGGCCGGCGCCTCGCCCTCCGGGCCGTCAGGGGAGGGGTACTGTCACAGTATCTAACAAAGGTGGCGCCCCTCCTCGGTCGGGCGGCGCTCGGCGGTCGTCGTCGACGGCCTATTAGCTGCCACCGATCGTTGTTTCTGTGTCTTTTGGTTTTGTCTGTCTGTCTATCTCGCACCTGTGTTGTGTTTGTCATTAGTGGGGGGTTATTTAGTGTGTATTTTCAGTTGGGGTTCTCGTGCGGGATTGTTTATTGTCCACTCAGGACAGTTGTGATTGTAAATTGTTATTGTCGATTATTATTGCCGGGCTGCGCCCCGTGCGCTTTTTGTTTCCAGTGCGCTTATTTTGGGAAGGTGTTTTTCCCCTGGCAGACTTCGCCACGCGCCTGGTGCCCTACGGCTATTGCGTGTTACTAATATTATTAAAACACAGTTGCTCCGGCCCTCTGTCTCCTGCTCCTGATTCCACATCTCCACTGGTCCTAGACAGCCGTGACACCCAGTGGACTAACCCAGTGGATTAACCCAGTGGACTAACCCAGTGGACTAACCCAGTGGACTAACCCAGTGGATTAACCCAGTGGACTAACCCAGTGGACTAACTCAGTGGACTAACCCAGTGGACTAACCCAGTGGACTAACTCTTACAGATAACACCTAGGATTTAACCCAGTGGACTAACCCTGTCTGAAACCTGAAGATCTGACGTCACATGTTTATGATGATTAACCCAGTGGACTAACCCAGTGGACTAACCCAGTGGATTAACCCAGTGGACTAACCCAGTGGACTAACTCAGTGGACTAACCCAGTGGACTAACCCAGTGGACTAACTCAGTGGACTAACCCAGTGGACTAACCCAGTGGACTAACTCAGTGGACTAACCCAGTGGACTAACCCAGTGGACTAACTCAGTGGACTAACCCAGTGGACTAACCCAGTGGACTAACCCAGTGGATTAATCCAGTGGACTAACCCAGTGGACTAACTCAGTGGACTAACCCAGTGGACTAACTCTTACAGATAACACCTAGGATTTAACCCAGTGGACTAACCCTGTCTGAAACCTGAAGATCTCACTAAACTCTTACAGATAACACCTTTAACATAATGACTCCCACCTTTTCACCATTGACAGACAATACCTAGGCATTAGCTTAGCGCGCTAACTTGGGTTAACATTCCTAATGAGTCCCACCTTTTCCCATTGGTGTCGGCCCCATCATGAGAAGACAGAGACAGGGAGCTCTTGTCCAGACGGTTCCTGAACAGGCTCCACATCATGGGAGTCATCCAGGCAAACGAGGTGAAGGAGAAGAAGCTCGCATCGTCCATGGGGTTGGACCTGGACAGAAACAGACAACATCAGCGAACATCAGGAATACATCTAACATTACAGCTGCAGCACTAGGGGGGGAATCATAGGATTTACAGAGCATTCTGTTGGACATCACGAATACATCTAACATTACAGCTGCAGCACTGGGGGGAATCATAGGATTTACAGAGCATTCTGTTGGACATCAGGAATACATCTAACATTATAGCTGCAGCACTGGGGGGAATCATAGGATTTACAGAGCATTCTGTTGAACATCTATCCATAATGTAATCCACTGATAGAGGTTAGAGTTATTATGGGCTAGGGTTATTATGGGTTAGGGTTATTATAGGCAAGGGTTATTATGGGTTAGGGTTATTATGGGCAAGGGTTATTATGGGTTAGGGTTATTATGGGACAGGGTTATTATGGGCCAGGGTTATTATGGGTTAGGGTTATTATGGGTTAGGGTTATTATGGGTTAGGGTTATTACAGGTTAGGGTTATTATGGATCAGGGTTATTATGGGTTAGGGTTATTATGGGCTAGGGTTATTATGGGTGGGGTTATTATGGGTTATTATGGGTTAGGGGGTAGGGTTATTATGGGCTAGGGTTATTATGGGTTAGGGTTATTATGGGTTATTATGGGTTAGGGTTATTATCATTTACATTTACATTTTAGTCATTTAGCAGACACTCTTATCCAGAGTGACTTACAGTAGTGAATGCATACATTTCATACATTATTTTAATTTTTTTTATTTCTTAAGGGTTAGGGGGTAGGGTTATTAGGGTGTAGGGGTAGGGGTTATTAGGGGTAGGGATTAGGGTTATTATGGGTTAGGGTTATTATGGGATAGGGGTATTATGGATTAGGGTTATTATGGGCTAGGGTTATTATGGGTTATTATGGGTTAGGGTTATTATGGGCTAGGGTTATTATGGGTTATTATGGGTTAGGGTTATTATGGTCATGGATTAGTTATTATGGTTAGGGTTATTATGTTTAGGGGTTAGTGTTATTATGGTTAGAGGGTAGGGTTATTAGGGGTAGGGGTTAGGGGTAGGGTTATTAGGGGTTAGGGGTTAGGGGGTAGGGTTATTAGGGGCTAGGGGTTAAGGGGTAGGGTTATTAGGGGTAGGGGTTAGGGGTTAGGATTATTAGGGGGTAGGGGGTAGGGTTATTAGGGGTAGGGGGTAGGTTTATTAGGGTTATTAGGGGTAGGGATTAGGGGTAGGGTTATTAGGGAGTAGGGGATAGGGGTTAGGGGTAGAGTTATTAGGGGTAGGGTTATTAGGGGTAGAGTTATTAGGGGGTAGGGGTAGGGTTATTAGGGGTAGGGGGTAGGGTTATTAGGGGTAGGGTTATTAGGGGTAGGGGTTAGGGGTAGGGTTATTAGGGGTAGGGTTATTAGGGGTAGAGTTATTAGGGGGTAGGGGGTAGGGTTATTAGGGGTAGGGTTACTAGGGGTAGGGTTATTAGGGGGTAGGGGTAGGGTTATTAGGGGTAGGGTTATTAGGGGGTAGGGGGTAGGGTTATTAGGGGGTAGGGGGTAGGGTTATTAGGGGAAGGGTTATTAGGGGGTAGGGGGTAGGGTTATTAGGGGTAGGGTTATTAGAGGGTAGGGGGTAGGGTTATTAGGGGGTAGGGGTTAGGGTGTAGGGTTATTAGGGGGTAGGGGTTAGGGGGTAGGGTTATTAGGGGGTAGGGGTGTGTAGTTGGGACCTACCTGTTTGAGAAGCGGAATGGGATCATGTTCTGCAAGCTGGTGTGGTACTTGATGTATTTGTTGGGAGGGGGGTCCTCTTCTCTGTAGTCCAGGGACGGTAGACCCTCTGGATTCATCTCCATGGTGGCATTAGATTCACAATTCCATATAAGACTGTCACTTCTTTTCCTCTGTACACGGAGAAAGGGGGGAGAGAGACAATTATAACAAGCCTTTATATCAAATGTACCGTCAAAGAGTGTACCGTAACCAAGGAGGGGACATATGTACCCCAAGCTTCAATGGCAGAATCAAAGACAACAACAACCACAGGGAAACAAGATGGCAGAGAGAGAGAGAGAGAGAAAGACCACAGGGAAACAAGATGGCAGAGAGAGAAAGACCACAGGGAAACAAGAAGGCAGAGAGAGAAAGACCACAGGGAAACAAGATGGCAGAGAGAAAGAGAGAGAAAGACCACAGGGAAACAAGATGGCAGAGAGAGAGGGAGAGAGAGAGAGAGAAAGACCACAGGGAAACAAGATGGAAGAGAGAAAGAGAGACAGAGATGGAATCAAATGGCAAATATATTCAAGAGAATAAACTTTTTCCCAAACACAAAGTGGCTAAACTCTGGTGCGCAAACACTAGACATGCCCTGGAGGTGTTGTCAGAGGACAGACACTAGGTCCTGGAGCTGTTGTCAGATGACAAACACTAGGCCCTGGAGCTGTTGTCAGAGGACAAACACTAGGCCCTGGAGCTGTTGTCAGAGGACAAACACTAGGCCCTGGAGCTGTTGTCAGAGGACAGACACTAGGTCCTGGAGCTGTTGTTAGTGGACAGACACTAGGCCCTGGAGCTGTTGTCAGAGGACAGACACTAGGTCCTGGAGCTGTTGTCAGAGGACAAACACTAGGCCCTGGAGCTGTTGTAAGAGGACAAACACTAGGTCCTGGAGGTGTTGTCAGAGGACAAACACTAGGCCCTGGAGCTGTTGTCAGAGGACAGACACTAGGTCCTGGAGCTGTTGTCAGAGGACAGACACTAGGCCCTGGAGCTGTTGTCAGAGGACAAACACTAGGCCCTGGAGCTGTTGTCAGAGGACAAACACTAGGTCCTGGAGCTGTTGTCAGAGGACAGACTAGGGTCCCCCAGCCACACCATAAGGGGCACAAATGACCTGAGGCCCCAGCAGGAAAGGGAGCGATTGAAAAAGCTTCTTCTACTTTCCCCCAACGCACAAGTGATTACATCCACCCTGCTACCACGAAAAGACTTCCACCCTGCTACCATACAGTGGGTGAATGCAAGCATTTCCCTGGACTGTGCCTCAGGGCCCTGAGGCCTAGACCAGCGAGACACCCTCCCAGACCTGCAAAGACCTCCCCCCCCCAGAAGGACCTGCACCGAGAGAACCCACACCACTACACCAAGACCACAGCATCACCAGCCAAACCCCAACCAGCTGAGACCCACCCAAACAAACCCACCCCTACACCAGCCCAAACCCCATCCTGCAACAGGACCAACCCCCACCAGGACCAACCCCCACAAGGCCCAACCCCCACTAATACACCAGCCCAAACCCCATCCTGCAACAGGACCAACCCCCACCAGGACCAACCCCCACCAGTCCCAACCCCCACTAATACACCAGCCCAAACCCCATCCTGCAACAGGACCAACCCCCACCAGGCCCAACCCCCACTAATACACCTGCCCAAGCCCCATCCTGAGACAGACCCAACCCCCACTAATAAACACACTCAAGCCCCATCCTGAGACAGACCCAACCCCCACTAATAAACCCACCCAAGCCCCATCCTGAGACAGACCCAACCCCCACTAATAAACCCACCCAAGCCCCATCCTGAGACAGACCCAACCCCCACTAATAAACCCACCCAAGCCCCATCCTGAGACAGACCCAACCCCCACTAATAAACCCACCCAAGACCCATCCTGAGACAGGCCCAACCCCCACTAATACACCTGCCCAAGCCCCATCCTGAGACAGACCCAACCCCCACTAATAAACCCACCCAAGCCCCCATCCTGAGACAGACCCAACCCCCACTAATAAACCCACCCAAGCCCCCATCCTGAGACAGACCCAACCCCCACTAATAAACCCGCCCAACCCCCATCCTGCGACCTAAAAGGTATGTATCAGATGCTCAACAAGCTCTGCTCACACCTACTGTAATGGTCCAGACATTATCATCCTACAAGAAACATGGTATAGAGGAGACGGACCCACTGGTTGTCCTCTAGGTTACAGAGAGCTGGTAGTCCCATCCACCAAACTATCAGGTGGGTGGTATAGAGGAGACGGACCCACTGGTTGTCCTCTAGGTTACAGAGAGCTGGTAGTCCCATCCACCACACTACCAGGTGGGTGGTATAGAGGAGATGGACCCACTGGTTGCCCTCTAGGTTACAGAGAGCTGGTAGTCTGATCCACCAAACTACCAGGTGTAAAACAGTGAAGAGACTCAGGCGGTATGCTAATTTGGCATAGAGCAGACCTAACCCACTATCAAATTCAAAACAGGAACATTTTACATCTGGCTAGAAATTAATAAGGAAATTATCTCAACAGAGAAAAATGTCCTCATTCGTACTACCTATATCCCCCCAATAGAATCCCCATACTTTAACAATCACAGCTTCTCTATCCTAGAGGGGGAGATCAACCATTTCCAGGCCCAGGGACATGTACTAGTCTGTGGCGACCTAAATGCCAGAACCGGACAAGAACCTGACACTCTCAGCACACAGGGGGACAAACCAGGAGATTACAGGAGATTACATTATTCTCTCCCCCATATGCCCCCCTAGACACGACTACGCTGGGTATGTACATAGTCAATGGTAGGCTTCTAGGGGACTCCTATGGTAGGTACACATATAAACTCAGCAAAAAAAGAAACACTTTTACATTTTAGTCCTTCAGCAGACGCTCTTATCCAGAGCGACTTACAGTAGTGAATACATTTCATACATTTTTTTTTTTTTTTGTGTGTGTGTACTGGTCCCCTGTGGGAATCGAACCCACAACCCTGGCGTTGCAAACACAATGCTCTACCAATTGATCCACACTGAAACGTCCTCTCACTGTCAACTGCGTTTATTTTCAGCAAACTTAACATGTGTAAATATTTGTATGAACATAACAAGATTCAACAACTGAGACATAAACTGAACAAGTTCCACAGACATGTGACTAACAGAAATGGAACAATGTGTCCCTGAACAAAGGGGGGATCAAAATCAAAAGTAACAGTCAATATCTGGTGTGGCCACCAGCTGCATTAAGTACTGCAGTGCATCTCCTTCTCATGGACTACACCAGATATGCCAGTTCTTGCTGTGAGATGTTTCCCCACTCTTCCACCAAGCCACCTGCAAGTTCCCGGACATTTCTGGGGGGAATGGCCCTAGCCCTCACCGTTCAATTCAACAGGTCCCAGACATGCTCAATGGGATTAAGATCCGGGCTCTTCGCTGGCCATGGCAGAACACTGACATTCCTGTCTTCATACACAGAATGAGCAGTATGGCTGGTGGCACTGTCATGCTGGAGGGTCATGTCAGGATGAGCCTGCAGGAAGGGTACCACATGAGGGAGGAGGAAGTCTTCCCTGTAATGCACAGCATTGAGATTGCCTGCAATGACAACAAGCTCAGTCCAATGATGCTGTGACACACTGCCCCAGACCATGATGGACCCTCCACCTCCAAATCCATCCCACTCCAGAGTACAAGCCTCGGTGTAACACTCATTCCATCGACGATAAACGCGAATCCGACCATCACCCCTGGTGAGACAAAAACGCGACTCGTCAGTGAAGAGCCCTTTTTGCCAGTCCTGTCTGGTCCAGCGACGGTGGGTTTGTGCACATAGGCGACATTGTTGCGGAAAGTCTGAGCTCTGATGGAGGGATTGTGCGTTCCTGGTGTAACTCAGGGAGTTGTTGTTGCCATCCTGTACCTGTCCCTCAGGGTGTGATGTTCGGATGTACCGATCCTGTGCAGGTGTTGTTACACGTGGTCTGCCACTGCAAGGACCATCAGCTGTCCGTCCTGTCTCCCTGTAGCGATGTCTTAGGCGTCTCACAGTACGGACATTGCAATTTATTGCCCTGGCCACATCTGCAGTCCTCATACCTCCTTGCAGCATGCCTAAGGCACGTTCACGCAGATGAGCAGGGACCCTGGGCATCTATCTTTTGGTGTTTTTCAGAGTCAGTAGAAAGGCCTCTTTAATGTCCTAAGTTTTCATAACTGTTTATTTAAAAAAAAAAAAAAAAACACCTTTATTTAACCAGGTAGGCAAGTTGAGAACAAGTTCTCATTTACAACTGCGACCTGGCCAAGATAAAGCAAAGCAGTTCGACACATACAACAACACAGAGTTACACATGGAATAAACAAACATACAATCAGTAATACAGTAGAAAAAGTCTATATACACAGTGTGTGCAAATGAGGTAAGATAAGGGAGGTAAGGCAATAAATAGGCCATAGTGGTGAAATAATTACAATATAGCAATTAAACACTGGAGTGATAGATGTGCAGAAGATGAATGTGCAAGTAGAGATACTGGGGTGCAAAGGAGCAAAATAAATAAATAAATAAATACAGTATGGGGATGAGGTAGATAGATGGGCTGTTTATAGATGGGCTATGTACAGGTGCAGTGATCTGTGAGCTGCTCTGACAGCTGATGCTTAAAGAAATATGAGTCTCTAGCTTCAGGGATTTTTGCAGTTCGTTCCAGTCATTTGAAGGAAAGGCGGCCAAAGGAGGTGTTGGATTTGGGGATGACCAGTGAAATATACCTGCTGGAGCGCGTGCTATGGGTGGGTGCTGCTATGGTGACCAGTGAGCTGAGATAAGGCGGAGCTTTACCTAGCAAAGACTTGTAGATGACCTGGAGCCAGTGGGTTTGGCGACGAGTATGAAGTGAGGGCCAGCCAACGAGAGCGTACAGGTCGCAGTGGTGGGTAGTATATGGGGCTTTGGTGACAGAAAGGATGGCACTGTGATAGACTGCAGCCAATTTGTTGATTAGAGTGTTGGAGGCTATTTTGTAAATGACATCGCCGAAGTCGAGGATCATTAGGATGGTCAGTTTTACAAGGGTATGTTTGGCAGCATGAGTGAAGGATGCTTTGTTGCGAAATAGGAAGCCGATTCTAGATTTAATTTTGGATTGGAGATGCTTAATGTGAGTCTGGAAGGAGAGTTTACAGTCTAACCAGACTCCTAGGTATTTGTAGTTGTCCACATATTCTAAGTCAGAACCGTCCAGAGTAGTGATGCTGGAAAGGTGGGCAGGTGCAGGCAGCGATCGGTTGAAGAGCATGCATTTAGTTTTACTTGTATTTAGGAGCAGTTGGAGACCACGGAAGGAGAGTTGTATGGCATTGAAGCTCGTCTGGAGGTTAGTTAACACAGTGTCTAAAGAGGAGCTAGAAGTATACAGAATGGTGTCGTCTGCGTAGAGGTGGATCAGAGAATCACCAGCAGCAAGAGCGACATCATTGATGTATACAGAGAAGAGAGTCGGTCCGAGAATTGAACCCTGTGGCACCCCCATAGAGACTGCCAGAGGTCCAGACAACAGGCCTTCTGATTTGACACACTGAACTCTATCTGAGAAGTAGTTGGTGAACCAGGTGAGGCAGTCATTTGAGAAACCAAGGCTGTTGAGTCTGCCGATAAGAATGTGGTGATTGACAGAGTCGAAAGCCTTGGCCATGTCGATGAATACAGCTGCATAGTACTGTCTCTTATCGATGGCGGTTATGATATCGTTTAGGACCTTGAGTGTAGCTGAGGTGCACCCATGACCAGCTCTGAAACCAGATTGCATAGTGGAGAAGGTACGGTGGGATTCGAAATGGTCGGTAATCTGTTTGTTAACTTGGCTTTTGAAGACCTTAGAAAGGCAGGGTAGGATAGATATAGGTCTGTAGCAGTTTGGGTCTAGAGTGTCTCCCCTTTGAAGAGGGGGATGACTGCGGCAGCTTTTCAATCTTTGGGAATCTCAGACGATACGAAAGAGAGGTTGAACAGGCTAGTAATAGGGGTTGCAACAATTTTGGCAGATCATTTTAGAAAGAGAGTGTCCAGATTGTCTAGCCCAGGTGATTTGTAGGGATCCAGATTTTGCAGCTCTTTCAGAACATCAGCCATCTGGATTTGGGTGAAGGAGAAATGGGGGAGGCTTGGGCGAGTTGTTGTGGGGGGTGCAGGGCTGTTGACCGGGGTAGGGGTAGCCAGGTGGAAAGCATGGCCAGCCGTAGAAAAATGCTTATTGAAATTCTCAATTATCGTGGATTTATCGGTGGTGACAGTGTTTCCTAGCCTCAGAGCAGTGGGCAGCTGGGAGGAGGTGCTCTTATTCTCCATGGACTTTACAGTGTCCCAGAACTTTTTTGAGTTTCTGCTACAGGATGCAAATTTCTGTTTGATAAAGCTAGCCTTAGCTTTCCTAACTGCCTGTGTATATTGGTTCCTAACTTCCCTGAAAAGTTGCATATCACGGGGGCTATTCGATGCTAATGCAGAACACCACAGGATGTTTTTGTGCTGGTCAAGGGCAGACAGTTCTGGAGTTGGAGTGAACCAATGACTATATCTATTCCTAGTTCTACATTTTTTGAATGGAGCATGCTTGTTTAAGATGGTGAGGAAGGCACTTTTAAAGAATAGCCAGGCATCATCTACTGACGGGATGAGGTCAATGTCGTTCCAGGATACCCCGGCCAGGTCGATTAGAAAGGCCTGCTCGCTGAAGTGTTTTAGGGAGCGTTTGACAGTGATGAGGAGTGGTCGTTTGAAGGGGGGAAAATTGGTTAGGATGATATCTATGAGGGTGCCCGTGTTTACAGATTTGGGGTTGTACCTAGTAGGTTCATTGATAATTTGTGTGAGATTGAGGGCATCAAGCTTAGATTGTAGGATGGCCGGGGTGTTAAGCATGTCCCAGTTTAGGTCACCTAGCAGCACGAGCTCTGAAGATAGATGGGGGGCAATCAATTCACATATGGTGTCCAGGGCACAGCTGGGGTAAGAGGGTGGTCTATAGCAAGCAGCAATGGTGAGAGACTTGGAAAGGTGGATTTTTAAAAGTAGAAGCTCGAATTGTTTGGGTACAGACCTGGTAAGACAGAACTCTGCAGGCTATCTCTGCAGTAGATTGCAACTCCGCCCCCTTTAGCAGTTCTATTTTGGCGGAAAATGTTATAGTTAGGGATGGATATTTCAGGGTTTTTGGTGGTTTTCCTAAGTCAGGATTCAGACATGGCTAAGACATCTGGTTTGGCAGAGTGTGCTAAAGTAGTGAGTAAAACAAACTTCTAATGTTAACATGCATGAAACCAAGGCTTTTACGGTTACAGAAGTCAACAAATGAGAGCACCTGGGGAGTGGGAGTGGAGCTAAGCACTACAGGACCTGGATTAACCTCTACATCACCAGAGGAACAGAGGAGGAGTAGGATAAGTGTAACGATCGTCGTGCAGGAAGGAAGAAGTGGACCAAGGCGCAGCTGGGAGCGAACTCATGTTATTTATTACAGACTGAAATAAAACGGTCAAAACAGAGAATAAACGTATCGCTACTGCTCCAACAAAAAGAGACAACAACCCACAAACATCGTGGGGGGAAAAGGAACTTAAATATGATTCCCCAATCAGAGGCAACTAGTGACAGCTGTCTCTGATTGGGAATCGCCAGAACCCAACATAGAAATACGCCCCAAAGCAAGGCTATACCAAAAACATAGAAAATAAACTATAGAAATGCCACACCCTGACCAAAATAGAAGAGTTCACCTGGTCAGGGCGTGACAGTACCCCCCCTCCAATGGTGCGTACTCCCGGCGCACCAACCTAAAGTCTATTGGGGGGGGGACCCGGGTGGGCGCCTCACCCTCGGTGGAGGCTCTGGCCCCGGGCGTGTTTCTCCCCCTTCCTCCACCCTAGCCCTACCCCTCTGGCCCGGACTGGACCACTGTGGAGCGGCATGCTCAGGCTCCGGAGCGGAGCCGCCGACCGGAACAGGACTGGTCACCGGTGGACCGGACACAGGCCGTGCCGGACTGTGGACACGCGCCGTGGGCCTGGTGCGGGGAACAGGGACGGGCCGGACAGGACCGGGGACACGCACCACCAACCTGGTGCGGGGAGCAGGGACGGGCCGGACTGGACTGGGGACACGCACCACCGGCTTGGTGCGGGGAGCCGGGATGGGCCGGACAGGACTGTGGACACGCACCACTAACCTGGTGCGGGGAGCAGGGACGGGCCGGACTGGACTGGGGGCACACACCACTGGCTTGGTGCGGGGAGCAGGGACGGGCCGGACAGGACTGGGGACACGCACCACTAACCTGGTGCGGGGAGCAGGGACGGGCCGGACTGGACTGGGGGCACACACCACTGGCTTGGTGCGGGGAGCAGGGACGGGCCGGACTGGACTGGGGACGCGCACCACTAACCTGGTGCGGGGAGCAGGGATGGGCCGGACAGGACTGGGGACACGCACCACTGGCTTGGTGCGGGGAGCAGGGATGGGCCGGACAGGACTGTGGACACGCACCCCTAACCTGGTGCGGGGAGCAGGGACGGGCCGGACAGGACTGGGGACACGCACCACTAACCTGGTGCGGGGAGCAGGGACGGGCCGGACTAGACTGGGGCCGCACACCGGCGACACAGTGCGCATAAGCGGCGCCGGATATCCTGGACCGAGGAGGCGCACTGGAGGTCTGGAGTGCACAGCTGACATCACCCGTTCTGGCTCAACACCCACCTTAGCCTGGCAAGTGTGGAGCGCTGGCACAGAACGCACTGGGCTGTGTAGCCGTACCGGAGACACAGTGCGCGTCCTCAGCGCAGGATACATCGGACCGAGAAGGGGCACCGGAGGCCAGGAGCGCTGAGCCGGCACAACACGTCCTCGCTGAACACTCCCCCTAGCCCGGCAAATGTGGGGCGCTGGCACAGAGCGCACTGGGCTGTGCAGGCGCACTGGCGATACCGTGCGCACTTCTGCCACCCAAGGCTCTTCCTCCACGCTGTCCCTACGCAGGTCCTCCAGGACCTGCCACATCTCTGCCTCCTCCTTCGCCGTTATCCCCCACGAGAGCAGTGGTCTGGGCTCTTCCTCTGCCCTTCCGGACCACCCCATTAGCCCCCCCCAAAAAAATTATTGGGGGTGTCTTCCGGGCCTCCTCGACCGCCGCCTGCGACTCCTTCCACCGGCTGGCATCACCTCCTCGACCTGGGAATCCTTCCGCCAGGGTCCTTTCCCCGACATGATCTCCTCCCAGGTCCAGAACTCCTTTCCCTCGCGAGCCCATCTCTCGCGCTCCTTTTCCTCCCGCTGCTTGGTCCTGGTTTGGTGGGTTGTTCTGTAACGATCGTCGTGCAGGTAGGAAGAAGTGGACCAAGGCGCAGCTGGGAGTGAACTCATGTTATTTATTACAGACTGAAATAACACGGTCAAAACAGAGAATAAACGTATCGCTACTGCTCCAACAAAAAGAGACAACAACCCACAAACATCGTGGGGGGAAAAGGAACTTAAATATGATTCCCCAATCAGAGGCAACTAGTGACAGCTGTCTCTGATTGGGAATCGACAGAACCCAACATAGAAATACGCCCCAAAGCAAGGCTATACCAAAAACATAGAAAATAAACTATAGAAATGCCACACCCTGACCAAAATAGAAGAGTTCACCTGGTCAGGGCGTGACAATAAGGGTACGGCTAAAGGCTATAAGAGCTGGTCGTCTAGTACGTTCAGAACAGAGAGTAAAAGGAGCAGGTTTCTGGGAGCGATATAATAGATTCAAGGCATAATGTACAGACAAAGGTATGGTAGGATGTGAATACAGTGGAGGTAAACCTAGGCATTGAGTGATGATGAGAGAGATATTGTCTCTAGAAACATCATTTAAACCAGGTGATGTCACCGCATGTGTGGGAGGTGGAACTAAAGTCTTAGCTAAGGCATATCGAGCAGGGTTAGAGGCTTTACAGTGAAATAAGACAGTAATCACTAACCAGGACAGCAATGGACGAGGCATATTGACATTAGGCAGAGGCATGCGTAGCCGAGTGTGACCTTAACTGCTAACCGTCTGTAAGCTGTTTGTCATAACGACCGTTCCACAGGTGCATGTTCATTTATTGTTTATGGTTCATTGAACAAGCATGGAAAACAGTGTTAAAACCCTTTACAATGAAGATCTGTGAAGTTATTTGGAATTGTTGTTTTTTCTTCCCTTTTGTACTTTAACTATTTGCACATAACTGTAACCCTGTATATAACCACAATACGACATTTGAAATGTGTCTATTCCTTTGACACGTGACTGTAATGTTACTGTTCATTTTTATTGTTTATTTCACTTTTGTTTATTATCTACTTCACTTGCTTTGGCAATGTTAACATATGTTTCCCATGTCAATAAAGCACTTTGAAAGAGCGAGAGAGAGAGAGAGAGAGAGAGAGAAAAAAAGGAGAGAGAGAGAAAGAGAGAGAGAGAAAGAGAAAGAGAGAGAGGGAGAGATAGAGAGAGAGAGAGACAGGGAGAGAGAGAGAGAAAAAGAGAGAGAGAGGTAGAAAGAGAGAGAGGTAGAGAGAGAGAGAGAGAGAGAGAGAGAGAGAGACAGAGAGAGACAGAGACAGAGACAGAGAGCAAGAGAGAGAGAGAGAGAGAGAGAGAGAGAGAGAGAGAGAGGTGGTGGTGAAGGAGATTAAGTGGATTTACGTAAGACAGCCCTGAAATGATCTCCTTCTCTGATGTTCGGTAAACATTCATTGTGTCTGAGGGATAAAAGAACAGACAGAAAATAATCCTGTAACACCAAATGGCTGTACAGAGCCACCAGAGGTAAAACTCCCATGACATGTTACATATTACCCCCCACCAGAGGTAACACTCCCATGACATGTTACATATTACCCCCCACCAGAGGTAACACTCCCATGACATGTCACATATTACCCCCCACCAGAGGTAACACTCCCATGACATGTTACATACGTATTACCCCCCACTAGTGATTTCAATCCCTGTGTCATCCCTTCCAGATGTTTCTCCCACTTCCCTGTCTCCTCCTCTGATTTCCTCACTGTTAAACATGTCCTCAAAAATCTATTTAAATAGATAATAAATAAATAATAATAATAATAATATAAATATGTAATATAAGATAATATAAATAAATAATAATAATAATATAAATATGTAATATAAGATAATATAAATAAATAATAATAATAATATGAATATGAATATGTAATATAAGATAATATAAATAAATATGAATATGAATATGAATATGAATATGTAATATAAGATAATATAAATAATAATAATAATAATATAAATATGTAATATAAGATAATATAAATAAATAAATAATAATAATATAAATATGTAATATAAGATAATATAAATAAATAAATAATAATAATAATAAATACAGTTACACCTACTTCAACGACCGCGGTATAGAACAGGGCTCTCCAACCCTGTTCCTAGACAGGAGGGTATCTCTCTAGGAACAGAGGGGGGGTTGGAGAGTCCTGCTATAGAGAATAACGACTGCAATAACATCCCTACCTACCACACCAGTCTGTTGTTAGCGGTAAAGTCAGTCCAGTTGTGTTCCCACGGCGGCAACATATACATTATCTAACCCGGGATGTGTTCATAAGAGTGTGTTGACAATAGCTCGCTACACAGACATCGATCTATTTACAACTGCCTGATAACCCGTAAGATAACAAAAATAAAAAAAACACACTTCATATAAAACCATTCAACTTGTGACAAAACCACACTGTCATGAAGAGCGGACTAACTTCCTTTCATGTTTAACTTTTTTTTTTTTAAAGGTAATTTTTATTTTTTTTAATGTTCCACTAGTCATTTCTTTTACAACTTATTTAAAAAAACAACAACAACAACAAAAAAATGTTTTACAAAGTCACAATAAAGTAAATAATAGTATTACCGTGTGTGTGTGTGGAGAATCCAGTAACAGACTAGCAAATACAACCAAAGATCAGACTGTGTTTAGCTTGGCAGGATCAAGCAGTTACTGTCATATTGTCCTGGTTTAGCTTTGATCAGAGGAGGACGAGGACAAGGAGGAGGAGGTCGAGGCCTCCTCATAACATTGTCTTAGCTTTAAAGAACATGAGAAAGAACTAAAGAACAATACCTTGGCTGTGGAGAGGAAAGGAGAGAGCAGCAGTTTGTAGAGTAGCCACTGAAACTAAATCCTAACGCTTTATATGTTATGGAAACCTTGACTCCTGTGCTCTAGTCAGACAGTCCCGTGCCTATCACTGAACTTGATGGCGACTCAAAGGTTAGCTTGTGCAGAGGTCTTCTGTCGTAGGGCTGTGACGATTATGGAATTTGGGGTAATGACTCATTGTCATGCAAATGGCCATGGATATTGTCATACTTGTAGCTAAGACATACCTAATGAATTAGAGCTAAGACCTACCTAATGAATTATAGCTAAGACATACCAAATGAATTATAGCTAAGCCATACCTAATGAATTATAGCTAAGACATACCTAATGAATTATAGCTAAGACATACCTAATGAATTATAGCTAAGACATACCTAATGAATTACAGCTAAGACATACCTAATGAATTATAGCTAAGACATACCTAATGAATTATAGCTAATACATACCTAATGAATTTTAGCTAAGACATATCTAATGAATTATAGCTAAGACATACCTAATGAATTATAGCTAAGACATACCTATGTGAATTACAGCTAAGACATACCTAATGAATTATAGCTAAGACATACCTAATGAATTATAGCTAAGACATACCTAATGAATTATAGCTAAGACATACCAAATGAATTATAGCTAGGACATACCTAATGAATTACAGCTAAGACATACCAAATGAATTATAGCTAAGACATACCTAATGAATTATAGCTAAGACATACCTAATGAATTATAGCTAAGACATACCTAATGAATTGTAGCTAAGACATACCTAATGAATTATAGCTAAGACATACCTAATGAATTATAGCTAATACATACCTAATGAATTTTAGCTAAGACATATCTAATGAATTATAGCTAAGACATACCTAATGAATTATAGCTAAGACATACCTATGTGAATTATAGCTAAGACATACCTAATGAATTATAACTAAGACATACCTAATGAATTATAGCTAAGACATACTTAATGAATTATAGCTAAGACATATCTAATGAATTATAGCTAAGATATACCAAATTAATTATAGCTAAGACATACCTAATGAATTATAGCTAAGACATACCTAATGAATTATAGCTAAGACATACCTAATGAATTGTAGCTAAGACATACCTAATGAATTATAGCTAAGACATACATAATGAATTATAGCTAATACATACCTAATGAATTATAGCTAAGACATACCAAATGAATTATAGCTAGGACATACCTAATGAATTACAGCTAAGACATACCAAATGAATTATAGCTAAGACATACCTAATGAATTATAGCTTAGACATACCTAATGAATTATAGCTAAGACATAACTAATGAATTATAGCTAAGATATACCAAATTAATTATAGCTAAGACATACCTAATGAATTATAGCTAAGACATACCTAATGAATTATAGCTAAGACATACCAAATGAATTATAGCTAGGACATACCTAATTAATTACAGCTAAGACATACCAAATGAATTATAGCTAAGACATACCTAATGAATTATAGCTAAGACATACCTAATGAATTATAGCTAAGACATACCTAATGAATTGTAGCTAAGACATGCCTAATGAATTATAGCTAAGACATACCTAATGAATTGTAGCTAAGACATACCTAATGAATTTTAGCTAAGACATATCTAATGAATTATAGCTAAGACATACCTAATGAATTACAGCTAAGACATACCTATGTGAATTATAGCTAAGACATACCTAATGAATTATAGCTAAGACATACCTAATGAATTATAGCTAAGACATACCTAATGAATTATAGCTAATACATATGTAATGAATTATAGCTAAGATATACCAAATGAATTATAGCTAAGACATACCTAATGAATTATAGCTAAGACATACCTAATGAATTATAGCTAAGACATACCTAATGAATTGTAGCTAAGACATACCTAATGAATTATAGCTAAGACATACCTAATGAATTATAGCTAATACATACCTAATGAATTTTAGCTAAGACATATCTAATGAATTATAGCTAAGACATACCTATGTGAATTATAGCTAAGACATACCTATGTGAATTATAGCTAAGACATACCTAATGAATTATAGCTAAGACATACCTAATGAATTATAGCTAAGACATACCTAATGAATTATAGCTAAGACATTCCAAATGATTTATAGCTAAGACATACCTAATGAATTATAGCTAAGACATACCTAATGAATTATAGCTAAGACATATCTAATGAATTATAGCTAAGATATACCTAATTAATTATAGCTAAGACATACCTAATGAATTATAGCTAAGACATACCTAATGAATTGTAGCTAAGACATACCTAATGAATTATAGCTAAGACATACCTAATGAATTATAGCTAAGACATACCTAATGAATTATAGCTAAGACATACCTAATGAATTTTAGCTAAGACATATCTAATGAATTATAGCTAAGACATACCTAATGAATTATAGCTAAGACATACCTAATGAATTATAGCTAAGACATACCTAATGAATTATTGCTAAGACATACCTAATGAATTATAGCTAAGACATACCTAATGAATTATAGCTAAGACATACCTAATGAATTATAGCTAATTGTAATGGCTTGGTAGTCGTGGTGAAGGAATGAGGCATAGGAAGCAGCGAGCACAGGGTAGTGGTGTATTTAATGTACGCTCACACACAAAACAAATATTCCCAAACCAGGGGAGAAAACACATACGGCGTAAAACAGCGCCGACACGAACATGCGCCGTCAGTAACGAAATAATCCCGCACAACACGGAAGCGGACCAGCTAAATTAAATAGCCCCGCTAATTAACCAAACTAAACACAGGTGCACAAAACCAAAACAAGGGAAAACCAAAAAAGGGAATCAGTGGTAGCTAATAGGCCGGTGACGACGACCGCCGAGCGCCACCCGAGCAGTAGGGGGCGCCACCGTCGGTGGGAATCGTGACACTAAGACATGGTTTTGACCACTTGGAACTTTTGGAAATCAAGCTTCTCCTCCCGACTGTGCTGTCCTGCTTGCAGAATGATTACCAACATTAACTATTTAACGTAAAAATGAAAAACTGCTCTTGAGTAAACTATATGTACTTGGAAATAAAGTTGACCCCCCCTCCCTAAAATAAATCTATTACAATTTTGAAAAAGTATATCCTGTGGCTGCCTCACGTACCCGGCCTCCAGTGAGTCTATCCAGCCTGGTACGCCCTGTGCCTGCTCCTCGTACTGGCCCTGAGGTGCGTGTCACCAGTCTGGCGCCTCCTGTGCCACCCACATGCATCAGGCCTCCGGCGACAGTTCCCAGTCCAGAGCTTCCGGCGACGTCCCCCAGTCCAGACCTTCCAACGACGTTCCACAGTCCGGTGAGACCTGTTCCGGCTCCACGTAAGAAGCCTCCAGTGATGATCCATGGCCCGGAGCCTGTACATTTACATTTAAGTCATTTAGCAGATGCTCTTATCCAGAGCGACTTACAAATTGGTGCATTCACCTTATGATATCCAGTGGAACAACCACTTTACAATAGTGCATCTAAATCTTTTAAGGGGGGGGGGTAGAAGGATTACTTTATCCTATCCCAGGTATTCCTTAAAGAGGTGGGGTTTCAGGTGTCTCCGGAAGGTGGTGATTGACTCCGCTGTCCTGGCGTCGTGAGGGAGCTTGTTCCACCATTGGGGTGCCAGAGCAGCGAACAGTTTTGACTGGGCTGAGCAGGAACTGTGCTTCCTCAGAGGTAGGGAGGCGAGCAGGCCAGAGGTGGATGAACGCAGTGCCCTTGTTTGGGTGTAGGGCCTGATCAGAGCCTGAAGGTACGGAGGTGCCGTTCCCCTCACAGCTCCGTAGGCAAGCACCATGGTCTTGTAGCGGATGCGAGCTTCAACTGGAAGCCAGTGGAGAGAGCGGAGGAGCGGGGTGACGTGAGAGAACTTGGGAAGGTTGAACACCAGACAGGCTGCGGCATTCTGGATGAGTTGTAGGGGTTTAATGGCACAGGCAGGGAGCCCAGCCAACAGCGAGTTGCAGTAATCCAGACGGGAGATGACAAGTGCCTGGATTAGGACCTGCGCCGCTTCCTGTGTGAGGCAGGGTCGTACTCTGCGAATGTTGTAGAGCATGAACCTACAGGATCGGGTCACCGCCTTGATGTTAGTGGAGAACGACAGGGTGTTGTCCAGGGTCACGCCAAGGTTCTTAGCACTCTGGGAGGAGGACACAAGGGAGTTGTCAACCGTGATGGCGAGATCATGGAACGGGCAGTCCTTCCCCGGGAGGAAGAGCAGCTCCGTCTTGCCGAGGTTCAGCTTGAGGTGGTGATCCGTCATCCACACTGATATGTCTGCCAGACATGCAGAGATGCGATTCGCCACCTGGTTATCAGAAGGGGGAAAGGAGAAGATTAATTGTGTGTCGTCTGCATAGCAATGATAGGAGAGACCATGTGAGGATATGACAGAGCCAAGTGACTTGGTGTATAGCGAGAATAGGAGAGGGCCTAGAACAGAGTCCTGGGGGACACCAGTGGTGAGAACACGTGGTGCGGAGACAGATTCTCGCCACGCCACCTGGTAGGAGAGACCTGTCAGGTAGGACGCAATCCAAGCGTGGGCCGCGCCGGAGATACCCAACTCGGAGAGGGTGGAGAGGAGGAGCTGATGGTTCACAGTATCAAAGGCAGCTGATAGGTCTAGAAGGATGAGAGCAGAGGAGAGAGAGTTAGCTTTAGCAGTGCGGAGAGCCTCCGTGACACAGAGAAGAGCAGTCTCAGTTGAATGACCAGTCTTGAAACCTGACTGATTTGTATCAAGAAGGTCATTCTGAGAGAGATAGCAGGAGAGCTGGCCAAGGACGGCACGTTCAAGAGTTTTGGAGAGAAAAGAAAGAAGGGATACTGGTCTGTAGTTGTTGACATCGGAGGGATCGATTGTAGGTTTTTTCAGAAGGGGTGCAACTCTCGCTCTCTTGAAGACGGAAGGGACGTAGCCAGCGGTCAAGGATGAGTTGATGAGCGAGGTGAGGTAAGGGAGAAGGTCTCCGGAAATGGTCTGGAGAAGAGAGGAGGGGATAGGGTCAAGTGGGCAGGTTGTTGGGCGGCCGGCCGTCACAAGACGCGAGATTTCATCTGGAGAGAAAGGGAGAAAGAGGTCAAAGCACCGGGTAGGGCAGTGTGAGCAGGACCAGCAGTGTCGTTTGACTTAGCAAACGAGGATCGGATGTCGTCAACCTTCTTTTCAAAATGGTTGACGAAGTCATCCGCAGAGAGGGAGGAGGGGGGGAGGGGGAGAGGATTCAGGAGGGAGGAGAAGGTGGCAAAGAGCTTCCTAGGGTTAGAGGCAGATGCTTGGAATTTAGAGTGTAGGGATGATTCATGGCATGAAGCCTCCAGTGGTGATCCATGGCATGGAGCCTGCAGCGACGGTACCCAGTCCGGAACCTCCTGAGAAGGCCCACAATCCGGAACCTCCTGAGAGGGCCCACAGTCTGGAGCCTCCAGCGACATCCCCCAGACTGGAGCCTCCAGCGACATCACCCAGTCCGGAGTCTCCAGCGGCGGTCGGCAGTCCAGAACCTCCTGAGACGGCCCGTAGTCCGGAACCTCCTGAGAGGGCCCGCAGTCCGGAACCTTCTGAGAGGGCCCGCAGTCCGGAGCCTCCAGCGACGTCCCCCAGTCTGGAGTCTCCAGCGGCGGTCGGCAGTCCAGAACCTCCGGTGATGATCCACAGTCCGGTGACTCAAAAGCGGAGGGATCAGCGGGCGGAGCGGGGGTTACGCCCCGAACCGGAGCCGCCTCCTCTGTTGGAGGATCCGAGGGATGGGAAGATTATGTGTACTGCAGGGATGGGAAGGTTCGAGGGATGGGAAGGTTATGTGTACTGCACCAGAGCCACCATAGACAGTAGGGGATGGGGGGTAATGTCACATCCTGACCATAGAAAGATGTTATTTTCTATGGTAGAGTAGGTAAGGGCATGACAGGGTTTTTCTTCTTCTATGTTTTGTATTTCTATGTTGGGTTGTTCTAGTTTTGTATTTCTATGTTGGTTTTGTTTGGGATGATCTCCAATTAGAGGCAGCTGGTCCTCATTGTCTCTAATTGGAGATCATACTTAAGTAGGGGGTTTTCCCACCTGGGTTTGTGGGAGATTGTTTTTTTGAGTAGTGTATGTTTCACCTCTGCGTCACGTTTTTTTTTTTGTTCTTTAGTTTATTTGTATGTATTGCAAAGTTTCACAGTGTAAATAAAATGTGGAACGACACACACGCTGCACTTTGGTCCGCTCTTTCATCCTACGACAACTATGACAACTACACCCTTCCAACACTTAGTCTTAAATCAATAGGTTATAGAGTGAGATATACACTGCTCCAAAAAATAAAGGGAACACTTAAACAACACAATGTAACTCCAAGTCAATCACACTTCTGTGAAATTAAACTGTCCACTTAGGAAGCAACACTGATTGACAATACATTTCACATGCTGTTGTGCAAATGGAATAGACAACAGGTGGAAATTATAGGCAATTAGCAAGACACCCCCAATAAAGGAGTGGTTCTGCAGGTGGGGACCACAGACCACTTCTCAGTTCCTATGCTTCCTGGCTGATGTTTTGGTCACTTTTGAATGCTGGCGGTGCTTTCACTCTAGTGGTAGCATGAGACGGAGTCTAAAACCCACACAAGTGGCTCAGGTAGTGCAGCTCATCCAGGATGGCACATCAATGCGAGCGGTGGCAAGAAGGTTTGCTGTGTCTGTCAGCGTAGTGTCCAGAGCATGGAGGCGCTACCCGGAGACAGGCCAGTACATCAGGAGACATGGAGGAGGCCGTAGGAGGGCAACAACCCAGCAGCAGGACCGCTACCTCCGCCTTTGTGCAAGGAGGAGCAGGAGAAGCACTGCCAGAGCCCTGCAAAAGGACCTCCAGCAGGCCACAAATGTGCATGTGTCTGCTCAAACGGTTAGAAACAGACTCCATGAGGGTGGTATGAGGGCCCGACATCCACAGGTGGGGGTTGTGCTTACAGCCCAACACCGTGCAGGACGTTTGGCATTTGCCAGAGAACACCAAGATTGGCAAATTCGCCACTGGCACCCTGTGCTCTTCACAGATGAAAGCAGGTTCACACTGAGCACGTGACAGACGTGACAGAGTCTGGAGACGCCATGGAGAAAGTTCTGCTGCCTGCAACATCCTCCAACATGACCGGTTTGGCGGTGGGTCAGTCATGGTGTGGGGTGGCATTTCTTTGGGGGGCCGCACAGCCCTCCATGTGCTCGCCAGAGGTAGCCTGACTGCCATTAGGTACCGAGATGAGATCCTCTGACCCCTTGTGAGACCATATGCTGGTGCGGTTGGCCCTGGGTTCCTCCTAATGCAAGACAATGCTAGACCTCATGTGGCTGGAGTGTGTCAGCAGTTCCTGCAAGAGGAAGGCATTGATGCTATGGACTGGCCCGCCCGTTCCCCAGACCTGAATTCAATTGAGCACATCTGGGACATCATGTCTCGCTCCATCCACCAACGCCACGTTGCACCACAGACTGTCCAGGAGTTGGCGGATGCTTTAGTCCAGGTCTGGGAGGAGATCCCTCAGGAGACCATCATTACCTCATCAGGAGCATGCCCAGGCATTGTAGGGAGGTCATACAGGCACGTGGAGGCCACACACACTACTGAGCCTCATTTTGACTTGTTTTAAGGACATTACATCAAAGTGACAGACACATGTCAACATCAACTGTTTAGAGGACACTGCATGAAATCAGACCTTCATGGTTGAATTGCTGCAAAGAAACCACTACTAAAGGACACCAATGAGAAGAAGAGACTTGCTTGTGCCAAGAAACACAAGCAATGGACATTAGACCAGCGGAAATCTGTCCTTTGGTCTGATGAGTCCAAATTTGAGATTTTTGGTTCCAAACGCCGTGTCTTTGTGAGACGCAGAGTAGGTGAACGGATGATCTCTGCATGTGTGGTTCCCACTGTGAAGCATGGAGGAGGTGTGATGGTGTGGGGGTGCTTTATTGGTGACACTGTCTGTGATTTAGTTAGAATTCAAGGCACACTTAACCAGCATGGCTACCACAGCATTCTGAAGTGATAAGCCATCTCATCTGGTTTGCGCATAGTGGGACTATCATTTGTTTTTCAACAGGACAATGACCCAACACACCTCCAGGCTGTGTAAGGGCTATTTGACCAAGAAGGAGAGTGATGGAGTGCTGCATCAGATGACCTGGCCTCCACAATCACCCAACTTCAACCCAATTGAGATGGTTTGGGATGAGTTGGAAAAGCAGCCAACTAGAGCTCAGCATATGTGGGAACTCCTTCAACACCGTTGAAAAAGCATTCCAGGTGAAGCTGGTTGAGAGAATGCCAAGAGTGTGCAAAGCTGTCATCAAGGCAAAGGGCGGCTACTTTGAAGAATCTAAAATATATTTGAATTTGTTTAACAATTTTTAGGTTACTACATGATTCCATGTGTGTTATTTCATAGTTTTGATGTCTTCACTATTATTCTACAATGTAGAAAATAGTAAAAAAAAATAAAGACAAATCCTTGAATGAGTAGGTTTGTCCAAACTTTTGACAGGTACTGTGTGTATACATTGTGTAGCCTATAGAGACCTTTCAAACGTGACTAGAGATTATGTTGAAATATTGAATATTTGTCTATGTAATTTGCTAGAACATCCCAGATGGTGGTTAAAACCAGCCCCAAACCAACAACTGTAGTTAGACAAACGTTGTTAGCCAAGGAATCTACGAAAAACTAGCGGTCTCTTTGGAAAGTATTAGCTATACAATATCAGTTCATATATATCTATTTCACACGTTTTAACCTCTCCAATACAGTTAAGTTACCTGATTCACCCGTTTTCACTGTACATTAAGGCTAGCAATCTGAACTGTGCTGAATCGTGGGCATCGTCCATCATCCACTGTCACGGCCATTGATTATGCCAGTTTACATTTTAGTCTATTTAGCAGACACTCCTATCCAGAGCGACTTACAGTAGTGAATGCATACATTTCATACTGGTCCCCCATGGGAATCGAACCCACAACCCTGGCATTGCAAGTGCCATGCTCTACCAAGCGAGCCACACGGGACTATGAGATACAGTATTGATGATGAGATACAGTATTGATGATGAGATACAGTATTGATGATGAGATACAGTATTGATGATGAGATACAGTATTGATGATGGTATTGATAAAACCATACCATGTCTGGTTTGGGTAAGATCATGTAACGCAAGTTTCCCCTCATAGATATTACAACAAAAAGTCAGTCTGTCATTCATTTTTAGTCATAAATCGTTTTTTTCTGCCTTTCTATAAAAAAATATATCAAAATATTTTTTTATTTCCATGCAAAATAACCACCCACTTGGCACAGACTTCAGTTCAACGTCTAGTTTTGATTTACATTTGGTTGAGTTGTCGTTGGATTTAGGTTAAACGTTAGGTGGTGGGGGGGAGATACGAAATCGGTTACTTTCTTCCAAATCCAATCAGTTTTCCACGTTGATTCAACTTCATCACATAGATTGTTTTGGTTGAAATTACGTGGGAAAAAAACGTTGATTCAACCTGTTTTTGCCCAGTGGGGAAGGAATTGTAGGCTAAGAGGAAGTGTAAATGTAACAAATATTAGTTTTATTGATTAAATCAACAAGCAAGTCATCTTATGACATGCAGCTGTGGTACGTTCACTTTGCTGTACAGTAGTTACTGCAATAAATGTTTTTTTTAGCTATAACCACCTTTGTCCACCTGGGGGCAGTGTTTATTAGCGTATAAAAGCATATAATGGTACTGAGCTGTACAGCTTCATTGACCTCATTTTCCTGTTTAGTTCTGCGCTATCTTTCACTTTTAGTGTTTGGTCCTTCCATAACTTATTTTGTAATGTATTTAATCACCATGTATCCATATTTCCCTGCTTCATGTTCATAGAATGTTCTTACAATTTCCTGCTGAAACGCATTGAAACCGCCAGATCTCAACTTGATTTTGAACCCGCCACTCAGAGAAACAAAGACACCTCTTCTTCTCTTGTCTGTATTTTGTTCATGCAGACACAATTATAACATGCAATCATTCTTGCTGATTTTTTTAAAAAGACACACAAAATGAGCACAAAAGGACCAAATTAAACGGTCGTATAATCTACAGACGAGAACAGAGTGTAACACAAACAAAGCAGCTGAATGGGAATCATGTGACTAGAGGAAACCAGAGCCTGAGGTATCAATCTATTTCTCATCACAAGTAAACTACTGTTAGAAAAATATTTAAAAAAATACTCTACAGACAGTTATTCAAGTTGTTTAAGCACTGACAAAAGGACCATCACATTAGCGTTATTACACATACAATATAAGGCTGCAAAAAAATATATTATTAGAAAAATGAAGGAAAAAGTCTCTGGGAAGGTGGAGATGTTCTGTCTACTGTCTGTATAGATAGTAGTACGTCCTAAAACACTAAACAAAAACATTTACCCGCTATACATATGCAAATTATCAACATGTAAATACAGGAAGGAAATTTAAGACATTACCCCAAAAGTGTCCGTGTAGAAACAACCCTTTTTTTGAAGCAGTTTGAGCTCCGTACAATCCGATTGATCCCTCTGAAGAGTTGTTCTCTCTCTCTGTCTCTCTCTGTCTCTCACTGTCTCTCTCTGTCTCTCTCTCTCTCTCTCTCTCTCTCTCTCTCTCTCTCTCTCTCTCTCTCTCTCTCTCTCTCTCAGCTCCACTCATATGTTCCTGCTACTTTCGGGGATGGTTTTAGTTTTTTAAAACACAGAACAATATCAGAGTAAATCTCTATCCAGTAGCAGGACACTTCCTTCTGTAATAAAATATCTCTGTGGTGCTGATTATAGAGGGAAAACAGAGACACTCTGGACTACCCTCACCAAGGTCAACTTCCTGTCTTATGTGTGACTCAAATGGCACCCTATTCCCTACATAGTGCACTACTATAGACCAGAGCCCTATATAGTGGTACTACTATAGACCAGAGTCCTATTCCCTATATAGTGGCACTACTATAGACCAGAGCCCTATTCCCTATATAGTGGTACTACTATAGACCAGAGCCCTATTCCCTATACAGTACACTACTTCAGACCAGAGCCCTACTCACTATATAAACCTATGGTTTGAATTGAAGAGGGCAGTCTGTAAGCCCAGACCGAAGGATATCAAAGATTTGGAAAGATTCTGTATGAACGAACGTGTCTAACATCCCTCCCAATGTGATCTCCAATCTCAGTAAATATTCCAGAAAAAAGGGCTGTGTTGTTATCCTCGCAAGAGGAAGGTACACAAAGTTCTGAAAACAAGGGTGCCAATCATTTTTAACACCTATCTTTTTTATAAGTGTATTTTATTACTTGTTAAAACAAAATTGTCCCCACTTTTTTCTTTTCTTTTTTTGCCGTACAATATAGCTGGGTATTTGTATTATTTCTTTAAAACAGTATTTTTTATGCTCATCTTTATGAAAGGATGTCAATCATTTGTCACGGCTGTTAGAAGGAGCATACCAAAATGCAGCGTTTTCGTAGTTCCACATATTTATTTAACCAGTGAAACCGAATGCAACAATTAAACAATTCCAAAAAATATACACAAAACAACAAACCGTGACGCAGGAGGATCAAATACACTCACAACGAATAATCACCCACAAACACATTGTAACATCTGTCTTCAGAAATGGACCAAGGCGCAGCGGGAATGTGGATACTCATAGTTTTTTAATAAACTTAAGTAAAGCATCCACAGGCAAAAACAATAAACAATAGTCACGACGACAGGAACAGTCTTACAGGCACACAAAACGCAATGCAACAACTACCCACAACCCCAAAGAAAAACACACATTCCTATATAGGACTCCCAATCAAAGGCAACTCAACACACCTGCCTTCAATTGGGAGTCCCAATCACCAACACAACCATTCACACACACGAAACCTGCCACGTCCTGACCAAAACTAATACAATGCCTCCCTCTGCTGGTCAGGACGTGACAGTACCCCCCCCCCCCCCAAGGTGCAGACCCTGGAATGCACCTAAAAGAAAAAACAAACCCCCAAACAACAAAAAATATCCCCCTAAACAATAAGGGAGGGAAGGGAGGGTGGCTGCCGTCACCGACGGCACTGTGCTACACCCTCCCTCCCCAACCCACCTATCCTGGAGGTGGCTCAGGTACAGGACGTGGACCTCGCTCCACCTTCGGCGTCGCCCACTTCGGTGGCGCCGATAGCTGCGCCGGGCAGACGTGCCACTCAGGCTGACCCTGGCAGACGGACCACTCTGGCTGGGCCGGAAGACAGGCGGGCCACTCGGGCTGGGCCGGAGGACAGGCGGGCCACTCGGGCTGGGCCGGAGGACAGGCGGGCCACTCTGGCAGATCTGGCACGGCAGGCCACTCTGGCAGATCCGGCACGGCGGGCCACTCTGGCAGATCCGGCACGGCGGGCCACTCTGGCAGATCCGGCTCAGGATTCACCAGGCTGGGGAGACATAAAGGAGGCCTGGCTCTGGGCGCAGGCCCTGGACTCACCAGTCTGGGAAGACCCGCTGGAGGCCTGGTTTGAGGAGGTGGCACAGGAGAGACCAGGGTGGAGAGACCCACTGGAGAACTGGTCCATGGAGGAGGCACGGGCTTGACCAGGATAGGGAGACCCACTGGAGGACTGGTCCGTGGAGAAGGCACGGGTTTGACCAGGATGGGAAGACATGCAGGAGGCCTGGTTCTGGGCGTAGGCACAGGACGTGCAGGGCTGGGAAGACATGCAGGAGGCCTGTTTCTGGGCGCAGGCACAGTCTTTACCAGACAACCAGCAAGCACCTCAGGACGAGTATGGAGAGCTGCCTCAGGTGACATCATTCCCACGACACGCTCATTAGGGCGAATGCCATACTTTATGCACCACACTAGCAGCTCTCTCATCTCTCTCTCCTTTAATTGACCCATTAACTCTGTCACAGTCTCTGCCTCGTAGCCCTCGCTCACCTCCAATGTCATCCCGACTGGCTCTGGTTCCGACCTCCGCTCCACCGACTGTCCCGTGTGCCCCCTCCAATTTTTTTTTATTGGGGCTGCCTCTCGCGCTCGTTGCGCTCTCTCTCCTCGTAATAGTGCCTCTCCGCTCTCGCCGCTTCAATCTCCCACTGCGGGAGGCGATAATCCCCAGCCTGAGTCCATGGTCCCTCTCCATCCAGGATTTGTTCCCAAGTCCATTGGTCCATCACGCTGTACTCCTGCTGCTCCTTCCTCCTCCGCCACTTGGTCCTGGTTTGGTGGGTAATTCTGTAACATCTGTCTTCAGAAATGGACCAAGGCGCAGCGGGAATGTGGATACTCATAGTTTTTTAATAAACTTAAGTAAAGCATCCACAGGCAAAAACAATAAACAATACTCACGACGACAGGAACAGTCTTACAGGCACACAAAACGCAATGCAAGAACAACTACCCACAACCCCAAAGAAAAACACACACTCCTATATAGGACTCCCAATCAAAGGCAACTCAACACACCTGCCTTCAATTGGGAGTCCCAATCACCAACACAACCATTCACACACACGAAACCTGCCACGTCCTGACCAAAACTAATACAATGCCTCCCTCTGCTGGTCAGGACGTGACAGTACCCCCCCCACCCCCAAGGTGCAGACCCTGGAATGCACCTAAAAGAAAAAACAAACCCCCAAACAACAAAAAATATCCCCCTAAACAATAAGGGAGGGAAGGGAGGGTGGCTGCCGTCACCGACGGCACTGTGCTACACCCTCCCTCCCCAACCCACCTATCCTGGAGGTGGCTCAGGTGCAGGACGTGGACCTCGCTCCACCTTCGGCGTCGCCCACTTCGGTGGCGCCCGATAGCTGCGCCCGGGCAGACGTGCCACTCAGGCTGACCCTGGCAGACGGACCACTCTGGCTGGGCCGGAAGACAGGCGGGCCACTCGGGCTGGGCCGGAGGACAGGCGGGCCACTCGGGCTGGGCCGGAGGACAGGCGGGCCACTCTGGCAGATCTGGCACGGCAGGCCACTCTGGCAGATCCGGCACGGCGGGCCACTCTGGCAGATCCGGCACGGCGGGCCACTCTGGCAGATCCGGCTCAGGATTCACCAGGCTGGGGAGACATAAAGGAGGCCTGGCTCTGGGCGCAGGCCCTGGACTCACCAGTCTGGGAAGACCCGCTGGAGGCCTGGTTTGAGGAGGTGGCACAGGAGAGACCAGGGTGGAGAGACCCACTGGAGAACTGGTCCATGGAGGAGGCACGGGCTTGACCAGGATAGGGAGACCCACTGGAGGACTGGTCCGTGGAGAAGGCACGGGTTTGACCAGGATGGGAAGACATGCAGGAGGCCTGGTTCTGGGCGTAGGCACAGGACGTGCAGGGCTGGGAAGACATGCAGGAGGCCTGTTTCTGGGCGCAGGCACAGTCTTTACCAGACAACCAGCAAGCACCTCAGGACGAGTATGGAGAGCTGCCTCAGGTGACATCATTCCCACGACACGCTCATTAGGGCGAATGCCATACTTTATGCACCACACTAGCAGCTCTCTCATCTCTCTCTCCTTTAATTGACCCATTAACTCTGTCACAGTCTCTGCCTCGTAGCCCTCGCTCACCTCCAATGTCATCCCGACTGGCTCTGGTTCCGACCTCCGCTCCACCGACTGTCCCGTGTGCCCCCTCCAATTTTTTTTTATTGGGGCTGCCTCTCGCGCTCGTTGCGCTCTCTCTCCTCGTAATAGTGCCTCTCCGCTCTCGCCGCTTCAATCTCCCACTGCGGGAGGCGATAATCCCCAGCCTGAGTCCATGGTCCCTCTCCATCCAGGATTTGTTCCCAAGTCCATTGGTCCATCACGCTGTACTCCTGCTGCTCCTTCCTCCTCCGCCACTTGGTCCTGGTTTGGTGGGTAATTCTGTAACATCTGTCTTCAGAAATGGACCAAGGCGCAGCGGGAATGTGGATACTCATAGTTTTTTAATAAACTTAAGTAAAGCATCCACAGGCAAAAACAATAAACAATACTCACGACGACAGGAACAGTCTTACAGGCACACAAAACGCAATGCAAGAACAACTACCCACAACCCCAAAGAAAAACACACACTCCTATATAGGACTCCCAATCAAAGGCAACTCAACACACCTGCCTTCAATTGGGAGTCCCAATCACCAACACAACCATTCACACACACGAAACCTGCCACGTCCTGACCAAAACTAATACAATGCCTCCCTCTGCTGGTCAGGACGTGACAGTACCCCCCCCCCCCACCCCCAAGGTGCAGACCCTGGAATGCACCTAAAAGAAAAAACAAACCCCCAAACAACAAAAAATATCCCCCTAAACAATAAGGGAGGGAAGGGAGGGTGGCTGCCGTCACCGACGGCACTGTGCTACACCCTCCCTCCCCAACCCACCTATCCTGGAGGTGGCTCAGGTGCAGGACGTGGACCTCGCTCCACCTTCGGCGTCGCCCACTTCGGTGGCGCCGATAGCTGCGCCGGGCAGACGTGCCACTCAGGCTGACCCTGGCAGACGGACCACTCTGGCTGGGCCGGAAGACAGGCGGGCCACTCGGGCTGGGCCGGAGGACAGGCGGGCCACTCGGGCTGGGCCGGAGGACAGGCGGGCCACTCTGGCAGATCTGGCACGGCAGGCCACTCTGGCAGATCCGGCACGGCGGGCCACTCTGGCAGATCCGGCACGGCGGGCCACTCTGGCAGATCCGGCTCAGGATTCACCAGGCTGGGGAGACATAAAGGAGGCCTGGCTCTGGGCGCAGGCCCTGGACTCACCAGTCTGGGAAGACCCGCTGGAGGCCTGGTTTGAGGAGGTGGCACAGGAGAGACCAGGGTGGAGAGACCCACTGGAGAACTGGTCCATGGAGGAGGCACGGGCTTGACCAGGATAGGGAGACCCACTGGAGGACTGGTCCGTGGAGAAGGCACGGGTTTGACCAGGATGGGAAGACATGCAGGAGGCCTGGTTCTGGGCGTAGGCACAGGACGTGCAGGGCTGGGAAGACATGCAGGAGGCCTGTTTCTGGGCGCAGGCACAGTCTTTACCAGACAACCAGCAAGCACCTCAGGACGAGTATGGAGAGCTGCCTCAGGTGACATCATTCCCACGACACGCTCATTAGGGCGAATGCCATACTTTATGCACCACACTAGCAGCTCTCTCATCTCTCTCTCCTTTAATTGACCCATTAACTCTGTCACAGTCTCTGCCTCGTAGCCCTCGCTCACCTCCAATGTCATCCCGACTGGCTCTGGTTCCGACCTCCGCTCCACCGACTGTCCCGTGTGCCCCCTCCAATTTTTTTTATTGGGGCTGCCTCTCGCGCTCGTTGCGCTCTCTCTCCTCGTAATAGTGCCTCTCCGCTCTCGCCGCTTCAATCTCCCACTGCGGGAGGCGATAATCCCCAGCCTGAGTCCATGGTCCCTCTCCATCCAGGATTTGTTCCCAAGTCCATTGGTCCATCACGCTGTACTCCTGCTGCTCCTTCCTCCTCCGCCACTTGGTCCTGGTTTGGTGGGTAATTCTGTAACATCTGTCTTCAGAAATGGACCAAGGCGCAGCGGGAATGTGGATACTCATAGTTTTTTAATAAACTTAAGTAAAGCATCCACAGGCAAAAACAATAAACAATACTCACGACGACAGGAACAGTCTTACAGGCACACAAAACGCAATGCAAGAACAACTACCCACAACCCCAAAGAAAAACACACACTCCTATATAGGACTCCCAATCAAAGGCAACTCAACACACCTGCCTTCAATTGGGAGTCCCAATCACCAACACAACCATTCACACACACGAAACCTGCCACGTCCTGACCAAAACTAATACAATGCCTCCCTCTGCTGGTCAGGACGTGACACACATGTGGGACAAACATCAACTTTAAATAGGACCTCCAGTTAGAGACAACGACAACCTGCTGCCTCTAATTGGAGGTCATGCCAAACAACACCAACATAGAAATGCAAAACTAGAAACTGAACATAGACATACAAAAACAGATCAACACCCCCAGTCACGCCCTAACCTACTCTACCATAGAAAATAACCACTCACTATGGTCAGGACGTGGCATCATTACAGACCTGACTCTCTGTTTCCTTCCTTTAGAAACATACAGTTCCTTCCTATTGGACCAAAACAGTACGTGTGTGTGTTAATACTATGTGGTGATGAAGATAGTAAAAGTCCTAGACTGAGAAGCATCTGTACTGCTGAGTCAGAACCTCAGCAATCAGCATGAAGTTCATAGTGGTGGGGGAGGGGGGGGCATCCAAGGACAGCAGCTCAGACCAGCTCCAGCTAGACGTTTTTACACACCTGGCGTATAGTATATACAACAATCTGTAGTATATACAACAATCTGTAGTTTATATACAACAATCTGTAGTATATACAACAATCTGTAGTTTATACAACAATCTGTGGTTTATATACAACAATCTGTAGTTTATACAACAACCTGTAGTTTATATACAACAATCTGTAGTTTATAAAACAATCTGTAGTTTATATACAACAATCTGTAGTTTATATACAACAATCTGTAGTTTATACAACAATCTGTAGTTTATATACAACAATCTGTAGTTTATACAACAATCTGTAGTTTATACAACAATCTGTAGTTTATATACAACAATCTGTAGTGTATACAACAATCTGTAGTATATACAACAATCTGTAGTATATACAACAATCTGTAGTATATACAACAATCTGTAGTTTATATACAACAATCTGTAGTTTATATACAACAATCTGTAGTTTATACAACAATCTGTAGTTAATACAACAATCTGTAGTTTAAACAGCAATCTGTAGTTTATATACAGCAGTCTGTAGTGTATACAACAATCTGTAGTTTATATACAACAATCTGTAGTTTATATACAACAATCTGTAGTTTATACAACAATCTGTAGTTTATATACAACAATCTGTAGTTTAAACAACAATCTATAGTTTATATACAACAATATGTAGTTTATATACAACAATCTGTGGTATATACAACAATCTGTAGTTTATTTACAACAATCTGTAGTTTATTTACAAGAATCTGTAGTTTATTTACAAGAATCTGTAGTTTATATAAAATAATCTGTAGTTTATATACAATAATCTGTAGTATATACAACAATCTGTAGTTTATTTACAACAATCTGTAGTTTATTTACAAGAATCTGTAGTTTATATACAAGAATCTGTAGTATATACAACAATCTGTAGTTTATTTGTATAATTTCTACAACTTCCACTTCATTTTTCACCTGTAGCATTTTGGGGGCACTGAGCAAGATTTGTTTGGGGGCCCACCCTCTCCTCAACACTGACTAGGTATCCCCTTTCCCTCTCCTCAACACTGACTAGGTATCCCCTTTCCCCTCCCCTCAACACTGACTAGGTATCCCCTTTCCCCTCTCCTCAACACTGACTAGGTATCCCCTTTCCCCTCTCCTCAACACTGACTAGGTATCCCCTTTCCCCTCCCCTCAACACTGACTAGGTATCCCCTTTCCCCTCTCCTCAACACTGACTAGGTATCCCCTTTCCCCTCAACACTGTCTACAGTGGGGGAAAAAAGTATTTGATCCCCTGCTGATTTTGTACGTTTGCCCACTGACAAACAAATGATCAGTCTATAATTTTAATAGTAGGTTTATATGAACCGTGAGAGACAGAATAACAACAAAAAAATCCAGAAAAACGCATGTAAAAAATGTTATAAAATGATTTGCATTTTAATGAGGGAAATAAGTATTTGACCCCTCTGCAAAACATGACTTAGTACTTGGTGGCAAAACCCTTATTGGCAATCACAGAGGTCAGACGTTTGTTGTAGTTGGCAACCAGGTTTGCACACATCTCAGGAGGGATTTTATCCCACTCCTCTTTGCAGATCTTCTCCAAGTCATTAAGGTTTCGAGGCTGACGTTTGGCAACTGGAACCTTTAGCTCCCTCCACAGATTTTCTATGTGATTAAGGTCTGGAGACTGGCTAGGCCACTCCAGGACCTTAATGTGCTTCTTCTTGAGCTACTCCTTTGTTGCCTTGGCCATGTGTTTTGGGTCATTGTCATGCTGGAATACCCATCCACGACCCATTTTCAATGCCCTGGCTGAGGGAAGGAGGTTCTCACCCAAGATTTGACGGTACATGGCCCTGTCCATCGTCCCTTTGATGCGGTGAAGTTGTCCTGTCCCCTTAGCAGAAAAACACCCCCAAAGCATAATGTTTCCACCTCCATGTTTGGCGGTGGAGATGGTGTTCTTGGGGTCATAGGCAGAATTCCTCCTCCTCCAAATACGGCGAGTTGAGTTGATGCCAAAGAGCTCCATTTTGGTCTCATCTGACCACAACACTTTCACCCAGTTGTCCTCTGAGTCATTCAGATGTTCATTGGCAAACTTCAGACGGGCATGTATATGTGCTTTCTTGAGCAGGGGGACCTTGCGGGCGCTGCAGGATTTCAGTCCTTCACGGCGTAGTGTGTTACCAATTGTTTTCTTGGTGACTATAGTCCCAGCTGCCTTGAGATCATTGACAAGATCCTCCCGTATAGTTCTGGGCTGATTCCTCACCTTTCTCATGATCATTGCAACTCCACGAGGTGAGATCTTACATGGAGCCCCAGGCCGAGGGAGATTGACAGTTCTTTTGTGTTTTTTCCATTTGCGAATAATCGTACCAACTGTTGTCACCTTCTCACCAAGCTCCTTGGCGATGGTCTTGTAGCCCATTCCAGCCTTGTGTAGGTCTACAATCTTGTCCCTGACATCCTTGGAGAGCTCTTTGGTCTTGGCCATGGTGGAGAGTTTGGAATCTGATTGATTGATTGCTTCTGTGGACAGGAGTCTTTTATACAGGTAACAAACTGAGATTAGGACCACTCCCAAGAGTGTGCTCCTAATCTCAGCTCGTTACCTGTATAAAAGACACCTGGGAGCCAGAAATCTTTGATTGAGAGGGGGTCAAATACTTATTTCCCTCATTAAAATGCAAATCAATTTATAACATTTTTGGCATGCGTTTTTCTGGATGTTTTTGTTGTTATTCTGTCTCTAACTGTTCAAATAAACCTACTATTAAAATTATAGACTGATCATTTTTTTGTCAGTGGGCAAACGTACAAAATCAGCAGGGGATCAAATACTTTTTCCCTCACTGTATATCAGAAGATGTTGGAGTGAGTCAGAAGATGGAGTGAGTCAGATGATGTTGGAGTGAGTCCGAGGATGTTGGAGTGAGTCAGAAGATGTTTGAGTGATTCAGAAGATGTAGGAGTGAGTTAGAAGATGTTGGAGTGAGTTAGAGGATGTTGGCGTGAGTTAGAAGATGTTGGAGTGAGTTAGAAGATGTTGGAGTGAGTTAGAAGATGTTGGAGTGAGTTAGAGGATGTTGGAGTGAGTCAGAGGATGTTGGAGTGAGTTAGAAGATGTTGGAGTGAGTCAGAAGATGTAGGAGTGAGTCAGAGGATGTTGGAGTGATTCAGAAAATGTAGGAGTGAGTTAGAAGATGTTGGAGTGAGTTAGAGGATGTTGGAGTGAGTCAGAAGATGTTGGAGTGAGTCAGAAGATGATGGAATGAGTCAGAAGATGATGGAATGAGTCTGAAGATGTTGGAGTGAGTCAGAAGATGTTGGAGTGAGTCAGAAGATGTTGGAGTGAGTTAGAGGATGTTGGATTAAGTCAGAAGATGTTGGAGTGAGTCAGAAGATGTTGGAGTGAGTTAGAAGATGTTGGAGTGAGTCAGAAGATGTTGGAGTGATTCAGAAGATGTTGGAGTGAGTGAGAAGATGTTGGAGTGAGTCAGAAGATGATGGAATGAGTCAGAAGATGTTGGAGTGAGTTAGAAGATGTTGGAGTGAGTCAGAAGATGTTGGAGTGATTCAGAAGATGTTGGAGTGAGTTAGAGGATGTTGGAGTGAGTTAGAAGATGTTGTATTGAGTTAGAAGATGTTGGAGTGATTCAGAAGATGTTGGAGTGAGTTAGAAGATGTTGGAGTGAGTTAGAGGATGTTGGAGTGAGTCAGAAGATGTTGGAGTGAGTCAGAATATGTTGGAGTGAGTTAGAAGATATTGGAGTGAGTCAGGGGATGTTGGAGTGAGTTAGAAGATATTGGAGTGAGTCAGGGGATGTTGAAGTGAGTTAGGGGATATTGGAGTTAGTCAGAAGATATTGGAGTGAGTCAGAGGATGTTGGAGTGAGTTAGGGGATGTTGGGGTGAGTTAGAAGATGTTGGAGTGAGTTAGAAGATATTGGAGTGAGTCAGGGGATGTTGGAGTGAGTTAGAAGATATTGGAGTGAGTCAGGGGATGTTGGAGTGAGTTAGGGGATATTGGAGTTAGTCAGAAGATATTGGAGTGAGTCAGAGGATGTTGGAGTGAGTTAGGGGATGTTGGGGTGAGTTAGAAGATGTTGGAGTGAGTTAGAAGAATTTATTTTAAAAGAAACTACTATTAATGTTAATCCGAGAGACTCTGATATGATGTTTTATAGTGATCCAAATGATATGGACCCTGATTTATCTTTCATGGAAGATTCTTTATCCATAAAATGAAGTGGGCAGAGAACAAACCCCTCTTCACATTATTTAAGATAAAATTTAAATATTATTTAGAAATCTATCAGTAAACGTAAAAACAATACACACCATAAAACTTCTTGACAAATTGAAAATGTATCTGGATTCTGTAATACCCCTGTCTGTTAGGTTTATATACTGTTGTTTGTATATTTCAGTTTTTTGTATTTGTTGTTTTCATAATAAAATCTAAAGGCCGACAGGGCAGATTAAATGTACACTTCACAGTCAATCCAGCAGAGAGCGCTCTATCATCATCATTGTTAATCCTAATTACTTGGGAATGGATCTGACGTCAGTAGTCTTAATTGACGGGTGTCAATTAACAAATGAGCAAAAACTTTAGCATACCTAATTAGACTATCAATAATCGATTCCTCAGTTAATATTAGGCTTCGCCCACCACCATTTTTTATTTTTTTTATTCTCCCAAGTGTTTAGTAAGTTAATGTTTTCCGCCGAACTAGGAGTTTGAATCGTGTCAGTTTAACCGCTGTGCCATCTGTAGCTCTGTCTATTTCCATCAGCATGAGTCACTCATTTTAAACTTCCAGCAGCGTTTCCACCCCGTCACACAGCGCTTCCTGGTAGCCGCAGTCACACGGTCCGCTAGGGGTTGTCCGCTGTGGTGCGCTCTACAGCAAACAGCTTCCCTTTAACACGGACAGAGCGCGTCAACTGTGAACAACAAGCTTTTTCCTTTCTTTTCTTTATTTTAAATGGAAGTTTAGGACAAAAAAAGGGGGGGGGGGAATTATATCCGCTTGGTCACAACTCTACACCGCGACTGACCGTAGAGAAACAGTTATCCCGCCCGGCTGAGGAGAAACAGCCATGGCTATTATAACCTGCCGAGTGCAGTATTTGGAGGACTCGGACCCTTTCGTGTGTACCAACTTCCCGGAGCCACGGAGACCGCCGCCCTATGATCTGGATGAAAACATCGCCTTGATCGAACAGATAGCCGGGGTTCACAAACTCCTGGAGGCACCGCTGAAGGTCAGTTTTTTATTTAAATTGGACAGCCTCATCCTCTTTCTAAAATAACTTGGTGCGTTCAGGACAATATGCTGTCTACCTACACAGGTGTGATCCCCCCATGGTGATTGACTGGCTGACGTCCATGGTCATGTCGTCCACAACACGGGGTGTTCTTGTCAAAACGAGCCCACCAGTACTTTATTAACAGTCCAGTTATTGCATATTTCAAAAAGAAGATAGCCTTGATAAATGAATATAAATGAATAATTTACCCTGGGGAAAGTTATCTAAACTAGAACATGCAGGTGAATGATTTATAGGTAGTTGATCAAGGACAGTTTCACCCTCTAGTTTGCTGAAGGTTGTTGATTTTAAACATTATTAAAAACGTATTTGGCTAAAATGCAAATGTTGATTTAGGGTTAACACAGAGGGGTTGGAGGAGGAGGTTAACACAGAGGGGTGGGAGGAGGAGGAGGAGGTTAACGCAGAGGGGTGGGAGGAGGAGGTTAACGCAGAGGGGTGGGAGGAGGAGGTTAACGCAGAGGGGTGGGAGGAGGAGGTTAACGCAGAGGGGCGGGAGGAGGAGGTTAACGCAGAGGGGCGGGAGGAGGAGGTTAACGCAGAGGGGCGGGAGGAGGAGGTTAACGCAGAGGGGCGGGAGGAGGAGGTTAACGCAGAGGGGCGGGAGGAGGAGGTTAACGCAGAGGGGCGGGAGGAGGAGGTTAACGCAGAGGGGCGGGAGGAGGAGGTTAACGCAGAGGGGCGGGAGGAGGAGGTTAACGCAGAGGGGCGGGAGGAGGAGGTTAACGCAGAGGGGCGGGAGGATGAGGTTAACGCAGAGGGGCGGGAGGAGGAGGTTAACGCAGAGGGGCGGGAGGAGGAGGTTAACGCAGAGGGGCGGGAGGAGGAGGTTAACGCAGAGGGGCGGGAGGAGGAGGTTAACGCAGAGGGGGGGAGGAGGAGGTTAACGCAGAGGGGCGGGAGGAGGAGGAGGAGGAGGTTAACGCAGAGGGGCGGGAGGAGGAGGAGGAGGAGGGTAACGCAGAGGGGTGGGAGGGTTAACGCAGGGGCTAACCCCTTCCAACCACTCACAACCCTGTATTTCTCCTCCGTGTATGATTAAAACTAGAGACTACTTGTCTCCTTTTGAAAACATTCCTTTACAAATTAACCTAATCACTCCCTTGCCCCGGGGTGAGAGCCTGTGCATCCCAAATGGCACCCTATTCCCTTTATAGTGCTCTACTCTAAGGGCTCTGGTCAACAGTAGTGCACTATGTAGGGAATAGGGTGCCATTTGGGATGTAAACAGATAGTTCCCGGGCTGTTAGAGAGATAGCATGGAAATGTCAAAACTCATCTCGTATCAGATAAATGAGTCTAAGAGTTATTTCAACGTTGTAGGACTAACAACAATGTTTTTTGCTCTGTTCCTTATAGTTTTTGTGGGAATAGTTTTTTATTATTTCAACATAATAACTTGAAAGTTTTTTTGTTTTTTTTCTCTGTTCTTCGTTTTAGTTTGTTAGTTTATTATAGGACAGTGTTTTCTGTTACAGTAGGTGTTATGATAACCTCTGACCCTCCCCCCCCATCCTCTCTCTCTTCCTCCCTGGATGTCAGTTTAGTCTAAGTGTAGTTAATACCCAAGGAAAGGGTGGGATCTGTAAACATAAGATACGCTGCAGATACCAGCCCTGTAATGCACCGGTCTGGTAGCGGCCCTGTAACGCCCCAGTCTGGTAGCGGCCCTGTAACGCCCCGGCCTGGTAGCGGCCCTGTAACGCCCCGGCCTGGTAGCAGCCCTGTAACGCCCCGGCCTGGTAGCGGCCCTGTAACGCCCCGGCCTGGTAGCGGCCCTGTAACGCCCCGGTCTGGTAGCGGCCCTATATGCACCAGTCTGATACACAGGGATTACCTCCAACATGGCACATTGTTACCTAATATACAGTGCATTTGGAAAGTATTCAGATTCCTTCCCTTTTTCCACATTTTGTTACATTACAGCCTTATTCTAACATGGATTAAATACACATTTTTGTCATCAATCTACACACAATACACCATTATGACATCACAATACACCATTATGACATCACAATACCCCATAATGACATCACAATACCCCATAATGACAAAGCAAAAAAGGTTTGTATACATTTTTGCAAATGTATAAAAAAAAAAAAAAAAACAGATTCCTTATTTACATAAGTATTCAGAACCTTTTGTTATGAGACTCGAAATTGAGCTCAGGTGCATCCTGTTCCATTGATCATCCTTGAGATGTTTCTTCAACTTGATTGGTGTCCACCTGTGCTAAATTCAATTGATTGGACATGATTTGGAAAGGCACACACCTGTTTATATAAGGTCCCACAGTTGACAGTGCATGTCAGAGCAAAAATCAAGCCATGAGGTCGAAGGAATTGTCCGTAGAGCTCCGAGACAGCATTGTGTCGAGGCACAGATCTGGAGAAGGGTACCAAAACATTTCTGCAGCATTGAAGGTCCCCAAGAACAGTGGCCTCCATCATTCAAAAATTGAAGAAGTTGGGAACCACTAAGACTCTTCCTAGAGCTGGCTGCCCAGGCAAACTGAGCAATCGGGGGAGAAGGGCCTTGGTCAGGGAGGTGACAAAGAACCTCATGGTCACTTTGACAGAGCTCCAGAATTCCTCTGTGGAGATAGGAGAACCTTCCAGAAGGGCAACCATCTCTGCAGCACTCCACCAATCAGGCCTTTATGGTAGAGTGGCCAGACGGAAGCCACTCCTCAGTAAAAGGCACATGACAGCCCACTTGGAGTTTGCCAAAAATCACCTAAAGGACTCTGACCATGAGGAACAAGATTCTCTGGTCTGATGAAACCAAGATTGAACTCTTTGGCCTGAATGCCAAGTGTCATGTCTGGAGGAAACCTGGCACCATCCCTACGGTGAAGCATGGTGGTGGCAGCATCATGCTGTGGTGTTTTTCAGCGGCAAGAACTGGGAGACTAGTCAGGATCGAGGGAAAGATGAACGGAGCAAATTACAGAGATCCTTGATGAAAACCTGCTCCAGAACGTTCAGGCCCTCAGACGGGGTCAAAGGTTCACCTTCCAACAGGACAACGACCCTAAGCGCAAAGCCAAGACAACGCAGGAGTGGCTTTGGGACAAATCTCTGAATGTGCTTGAGTGGCCCATCCAGAGCCCGGACTCATTGTACCTAAACTGTATGTGTAAACATGTGTATGCAGGGCCCAGCTGTAAAAGAGACCTTGGTCTCCGTCTGTGTTCCTTGTTGAAATACAGGTATAATAATAATACTTCAACCCGATCGAACATCTCTGGAGAGACCTGAAAATAGCTGTGCAGCGATGCTCCCCATCCAACCTGACAGAGCTTGAGAAGATCTGTTGAGAAGAATGGGAGAAACTCCCCAAACGCAGGTGTGCCAAGCTTGTAGCGTCACACCCAAGAAGACTCGAGGCTGTAATCGCTGTCAAAGGTGCTTCAACGAAGTACTGAGTTAAGGGTCTGAATACTAAAATGTGAAGTTTTGTTATTTTTAGTAAATTAGCAAAACTTTCTCAACGTATTTTGGCCATCTTGTATTCAAGATCCTAAATGGCCTAGCTCCCCCTCCACTCAGTATTTTTGTAAAACAGAAAACCCAAACATATGGCAGCAGATCCACAAGGTCTGCCATGAGAGGTGACTGTATAGTTCCCTTAAGGAAAAGCACCTTTAGTAAATCTGCTTTCTCTGTGAGAGCTTCCCATGTCTGGAATACACTGCCATCAGACACACATAACTGCACCACCTATCACACTTTCACAAAATGCATGAAGACATGGCTAAAGGTCAATCAGACTTGTGAACATAATCCCTAGCTGTGTATTGCCGCTTTCCATGTTGTCTGTTGTCTGTAGCTTGTGAGGTGTGGAAACACTGTTGTTTTTATGGATTTTGTCTTGTTGCTTTTTGTTCTATGTTGCTCTGTCTGTATGCTACATCTTGCTTGTCCTATGTTGCTCTGTCTGTATGCTATGTCTTGCTTGTCCTATGTTACTCTGCGTGTGCTCACTGTTCAATGATTGTCTATATTGTAATTGTTTTTAATAACCTGCCCAGGGACTGCGGTTGAAAATTAGCCGGCTGGCTAAAACCGGCACTTTTACTGAAACGTTGATTAATGTGCACTGTCCCTGTAAAAATAAAATAAACTCAAACTTTCATTATGGGGTATTGTAACGTCATTATGGGGTATTGTGATGTCATTATGGGGTATTGTGATGTCATTATTGTGAGTAGATCAGGGGGGAAAAAAACAATTTAATCAATTTTAGAATAAGGCTGTAAAGTAACAATGTGGAAAAAGTGAAGGGGTCTGAATACTTTCTGAGTGCACTGTAGTGCACTGCTTTTGACCAGGGCTCACAGGGAAGTATTGCACTATATAGGGAGTAGGTTGATATTTGGGGCACACGAAGGCATGGGAAGCCAAAGGCACTACTGGAATAGTGTGGATGGTATTATAATAGTGTCATATTCTGGTGAGATGAGGTATTAGAATGCTGCTTCCTCCTAGTTCTAGTCTGGTCCCAGATCAGGTATTAGAATGCTGCTTCCTCCTAGTTCTAGCCTGGTCCAAGATCAGGTATTAGAATGCTGCTTCCTCCTAGTTCTAGCCTGGTCCCAGATCAGGTATTAGAATGCTGCTTCCTCCTAGTTCTAGTCTGGTCCCAGATCAGGTATTAGAATGCTGCTTCCTCCTAGTTCTAGCCTGGTCCCAGATCAGGTATTAGAATGCTGCTTCCTCCTAGTTCTAGCCTGGTCCCAGATCAGGTATTAGAATGCTGCTTCCTCCTAGTTCTAGCCTGGTCCCAGATCAGGTATTAGAATGCTGCTTCCTCCTAGTTCTAGTCTGGTCCCAGATCAGGTAATAGAATGCTGCTTCGTCCTAGTTCTAGTCTGGTCCCAGATCAGGTAATAGAATGCTGCTTCCTCCTAGTTCTAGTCTGGTCCCAGATCAGGTAATAGAATGCTGCTTCCTCCTAGTTCTAGCCTGGTCCCAGATCAGGTAATAGAAGGCTGCTTCCTCCTAGTTCTAGTCTGGTCCCAGATCAGGTATTAGAATGCTGCTTCCTCCTAGTTCTAGCCTGGTCCCAGATCAGGTAATAGAATGCTGCTTCCTCCTAGTTCTAGCCTGGTCCCAGATCAGGTAGTACTCTTGCGAACTCCGTTACTGGCATTGTGATGTCACAGTTGCAGAAGAAGTTAAGAGAGCAGAAACAGACCCAGGCTAGCTTCCTCCCTCATAACGTGGTGCTCACTGGAGCTTAATACCTTCTGCAGTGTTTAGATACCTGGTTATTTGTGGTATGCTTGATTATTTTTTTTTCTTCTGCTCCCTCCCTTGGTTGGCATTGTTGTCATTCTGTCTATACGATCTGGAATGGTTGGTATTTAAAGGTTGTTGAGGCTGTTAGGCTGCATACTTTAATGTGATAATGTCTGTAGAAAGTATGTAACCTACAGTACCTGTCAAAAGTTAGACACACCTGCTCATTCAAGGCTTCACGGTGGGAACCGCACATGCGGAGATCATCCGTTCACTTACTCTGCGTCTCACAAAGACACGGCGGTTGGAACCCCAAAAAAATCTCAAATTTGGACTCATCAGACCAAAGGACAGATTTCCACCGGTCTTAATCAAATCAAACTTTATTTGCAGCATGCGCCGAATACAACAAGTGTAGACCTTACCGTGAAATGCTTACTTACAAGCCCTTAACCAACAGTGCAGTTCATGAAGAAGAAAATATTTACCAAGTAGGCTAAAATAAAAAGTAATAATTAAAAGTAACACAATAATAATAACAATAACGAGGCTATATACAGGGGGCACCGGTACCGAGTCAGTGTGCAGGGGTACAGGCTAGTTGAGGTAATCTGTACATGTAGGTGGGGGCAAAGGGTACAGACTAGTTGAGGTCATCTGTACATGTAGGTGGGGGCAAAGGGTACAGGCTAGTTGAGGACATCTGTACATGTAGGTGGGGGTGTAGTGACTATGCGTAAGTAACAAACGGCGAGTAGCAGCAGTGTACAAGAAGGGGGGGGGGGGGTCAATGTAAATTGTCCGGTGGCGATTTTTATTAATTGTTCATCAGTCTAATGGCTTGGGGGTAGAAGCTGTTGAGGATCCTTTTGGTCCTAGACTTGACTAATGTGTTGACTGTTTGTGTAAATATTTCACTACACCCCCCTGACATGGCTGTCCCTGTATTTGTTCCGTCCCAGTTGGAGGAGTGTGCTCTGCAGATGGCCCCCAATGGGAACTACCTGGACCTGGACCTATCTCTGGGGGAACAGAAAGACGATGTGGAACAGCTCTATGACGACGTGGCGTAAGGACACCTCTCCTTCTCTCCCTTCCTCCTTCTCTCCTCTGTTTGACCTGTCCTTCACTGAACTCCTTCTCTCCTCTGTTTGACCTTTCCTTCTCTCCTCTCCTTCTCTCCTCTGTTTGACCTTTCCTTCACTGAACTCCTCTCCTCTGTTTGACCTCTCCTTCTCTCCCTTCCTCCTTCTCTCCTCTGTTTGACCTTTCCTTCACTGATCTCCTTCTCTCCTCTCCTTCTCCTCTGTTTGGCCTTTCCTTCACTGATCTCCTTCTGTCCTTTTCGTACATACACACACATAAACACATACTTCTGTTCTGCCAGCTCAGCTCAGACAATCATGTCGGGAAACCCGTGTCACTTCTTTCATTCAGGGTGAACCATGAGTTCTACAGTAACACAACATGAAGACACAGTCAGGGTGAACCATGAGTTCTACAGTAACACAACGTGAAGACACAGTCAGGGCGAACCATGAGTTCTACAGTAACACAACATGAAGACACAGTCAGGGTGGACCATGAGTTCTACAGCAACACAACATGAAGACACAGTCAGGGTGTTTCAGGGTGAACCATGAGTTCTACAGCAACACAACATGAAGACACAGTCAGGGTGTTTCAGGGTGAACCATGAGTTCTACAGTAACACAACATGAAGACACAGTCAGGGTGTTTCAGGGTGAACCATGAGTTCTACAGCAACACGACATGAAGACAGTCAGGGTGAACCATGAGTTCTACAGCAACACAACATGAAGACGCAGTCAGGGTGGACCATGAGTTCTACAGTAACACAACATGAAGACACAGTCAGAGTGGACCATGAGTTCTACAGTAGCACAACATGAAGACACAGTCAGAGTGGACCATGAGTTCTACAGTAGCACAACATGAAGACACAGTCAGGGTGGACCATGAGTTCTACAGTAACACAACATGAAGACACAGTCAGGGTGAACCATGAGTTCTACAGTAACACAACATGAAGACACAGTCAGGGTGAACCATGAGTTCTACAGTAACACAACATGAAGACACAGTCAGGGCGTTTCAGGGTGAACCATGAGTTCTACAGTAACACAACATGAAGACACAGTCCGGGTGAACCATGAGTTCTACAGTAACACAACATGAAGACACAGTCAGGGTGAACCATGAGTTCTACAGTAACACAACATGAAGACACAGTCAGGGTGTTTCAGGGTGGACCATGAGTTCTACAGCAACACAACATGAAGACACAGTCAGGGTGTTTCAGGGTGAACCATGAGTTCTACAGCAACACAACATGAAGACACAGTCAGGGTGTTTCAGGGTGAACCATGAGTTCTACAGCAACACAACATGAAGACACAGTCAGGGTGGACCATGAGTTCTACAGTAACACAACATGAAGACACAGTCAGGGTGTTTCAGGGTGAACCATGAGTTCTACAGCAACATGATAGGGTCAGGGTTCCTAGTCGTTGATGCTACAGTATCTTCTGTCCGAGCTGAGTTTCCAGCTGAGTTTAACAGGATTTGTCCATGTTGCAGGATGAAGTGAGTCATTTTACTGAGATATGAAATGTCACTGACTGGAGCGATGCCACGTAGGAGTTAGGTAGACAGAGGGACTTTTACTGATGAATAATTTGTGTTAGTTTTAGGTGTGAAATGCAGAATGATAGGACCAGTTCCAATTGAAGTTGTCTTTCTACTGTGCTTCAGTAGTAATCCAGCTTTCTATCCACCAGTCTCCTTCTCTCAGTGTAGAACATTCTAGACGAATGTAGAACATTCTAGACTAGTGTAGAACATTCTAGACTAGTGTAGAACATTCTAGACTAGTGTAGAACACGTCTCTGACAAAAGCTTTCCAGAACTTGCAAACTGCTTTTTATACTGTTCAACATACCTTGTGTCAATTGAAGCTTATCCTCAATACTGACTAAACTAAACTAATGGTGTTTTCTAAAGCAAGAAATAGACCTTTGAACCTTTCACCTATTACTACCTGTCAGGGCAATGAGATTGAGACTGTAACCTCATATAAATATCTTGGAATTTTAATTGATGACGCCCTCTCTTTTTTTAAATTGCATATTCAACAACTTATAAAAAAAATTGAAGCTGAAATTGGATTTTATTTTAGGAATAAGGCCTGTTTTTGTTTTGAAGCCAGAAGGAGGCTAGTATCAGCTACATTTATGCCTTTACTAGACTATGGGGATATTTTATATATGAATGCTTCCGCTCAGTGTTTGAGATCAATTGACACCCTTTACCATGGCACTTTGAGATTTATTTTAAACTGCAAAACCCTTATGCACCACTGCACTTTGTATACCAGGGTTGGCTGGCCTTCTCTAGTCACTCGTAGGCTCAGTCACTGGTATACTTTTATTTACAAAGCCATTTTGGGTTTACTACCTTTTTTTTATTTTGGCATTTTTACTGTTCAGAAATGTGGTGGGTACTCTCTTCATTCGCTGGACTTTATCCTGCTAACTGTTCCAAATGTCCGAACTGAATTTGATAAAAGGGCTTTTATGTACTCTGCGCCATTGGCTAGGAACGCCTTACAAAATACTTTTAAACTGGAAGAACTTGTCCCGATTGGTATTTTTAAATCAGTGATGAAGGATCTTGACTGATTCCCTGACCTGTCAATGTTTTGAAATTTTCTGTTTTTGATTTTGTTATACTCTTGTGAATTCTATGTTTTTACTAGATTACTTGTAGTTTTTCATGTTGTTTGTCTGTCATTTTTGTAATGACTTGGTGCTGCCTATCTTGGCCAGGACGCTCTTGAAAAAGAGATTTTAAATCTCAATGAGACCTTCTTGGTTAAATAAAGGTTCAATTAAACAATTCTAGAGCATTCTAGAGTAGTGTAGAGCATTCTAGAGTAGTGTAGGGCATTCTAGAGTAGTGTAGAGCATTGGTTCCCAACCTTTTTTGGTTACTGTACCACCATCTGCGTTTCGCTCTGCCCTGAAGTACCCCTCGTGTATTTTACCAGTAGGCCTATGGTCTAATGAGTCTTCTCAAGTACCCCCTGCAGATAGGCCAAGTACCCCCGGGGGTCCTAGTATCCCTAGTTGGGAATCATCGGTGAAGAGCATGGAGCTGTGAGGAGAGATGCTGGGTACACGGTTATCTGTGTCTCATGGTGATGTGAGGAGAGATGCTGGGTACACGGTGCTCTGTGTCTCATGGTGCTGTGAGGAGAGATGCTGGGTACACGGTGCTCTGTGTCTCATGGTGCTGTGAGGAGAGATGCTAGGTACACGGTGCTCTGTGTCTCATGGTGCTGTGAGGAGAGATGCTGGGTACACGGTGCTCTGTGAGGAGAGATGCTGGGTATACGGTGCTCTGTGAGGAGAGATGCTGGGTACACGGTGCTCTGTGCTTCAGTCTCTCTCTCTGTTGCTCATGTCCAGACGGGTGTGTCAGTCATCATGTCCCTGTGAAGTGGCCCTCTAAATCTCTTCCCACATCTCAATCCGCTCGAGGAGACACAGAGGGAGAACGAGAGGCAGAAACACACACACGCGGGCAGACAGACGTATGGCCACGTGCAAACACACACACACACACATTCTCCACCAGCTAGTTGCTAAAGTGGAAAGGTGTGAAGTTCCAACAGACAACAGTATTGTTGATGACAACCTAGTCCTCTTTAAACTCACAGGATGAAAATAGAGTCGGGGGGGGGGGTGAAAAATACCTTTCTAGAACACAGGAAGATGTGATTACAACACAGAACCAGTCTGGAGGAGTAAAGACCTTTTCTGGAACACAGGAAGATGTGATTACTACACAGAACCAGTCTGGAGGAGTAAATACTATAAACCTAAGGACTTCTTCAGTAGACCAGGCATTATCTCCCTTATAATGCTTTGTTACAGGTCTGATGTTGATACATGACTCCTTGCAGAACTAGATTTTGGGGGCGGTTGCATTAGGAGCAGGTCTGATGTTGGTACATGACCCTTGTAAAACTAGATTTTGGGGCCGTTGCATTAGGAGCGGGTCTGATGTTGGTACATGACCCTTGTAAGAACTAGATTTTGGGGCCGTTGCATTAGGAGCAGGTCTGATGTTGGTACATGACCCTTGTAGAACTAGATTTTGGGGCCGTTGCATTAGGAGCAGGTCTGATGTTGGTACATGACTCCTTGTAGAACTAGATTTTAGGGCCGTTGCATTAGGAGCGGGTTTGATGTTGGTACATGACTCCTTGTAGAACTAGATTTTAGGGCCGTTGCATTAGGAGCAGGTCTAATGTTGGTACATGACTCCTTGTAGAACTAGATTTTGGGGCCGTTGCATTAGGAGCAGGTCTGATGTTGGTACATGACTCCCAGGCTGCCTTCTGAGAATCCGTAGGCGAGCGAGGAAACTCCCACTGCGGTCCGTTCTACTGGCTAATGTGCAATCATTGGAAAATAAAATTGATGACTTACGATTATCCTACCATCGGGACATTTAAAAACGGTAATATCTTCTGTTTCACCGAGTCGTGGCTGAATGACGACACGGATAATATAGAGCTGGCAGGATTTTCCATTCACCTTCAAAACAGAGAAGAAGATACACCTGGTAAGACGAGGAGTGGGGGTGTGTGTATTTGTCAATAACAGATGGTTCGCAATGTCTAATATTAAAAAAGTCTCGAGGTATTGCTCGCCTGAGGTAGAGTACCTCATGATAAGCTGTAGATAACACTATCTACCAAGAGAGTTCTCATCTGTATTATTCATAGCCGTCTATTTACCACCACAGACCGATGCTGGCACTAAGACCGCTCTCAACCAACTCTATAAGGCCATAAGAAAACAAGAAAATGCTCATCCAGAAGTGGTGCTCCTAGTGGCCGGGGAATTTAATGCAGGCTAACTTAATTCACTTTTACCAAATTTTTACCAGCATGTCACATGTGCAACCAGGGGAACAAAAATCCTAGACCACCTTTACTCCACACACAGAGATGCGTACAAAGCTCTCCCTCACCATCCATTTAGCAAATCTGACCATAATTCAATCCTCCTGCTTACAAGCAAAAACTAAAGCAGGAAATACCAGTGACTCGCTCAATACGGAAGTGGTCAGATGACGCGGATGCTAAACTACAGGACTGTTTTGCTAGCACAGACTGGAATATGTTCCGGGATTCATCCAATGGCATTGAGGAGTATACCACTTCTGTCATTGGCTTCATCAATAAGTGCATCGACGCCGTCGTCCTCGCAGTGACAGTATGTACATACCCCAACCAGAAGCCATGGATTACAGGCAACATCCACATCGAGCTAAAGGCTAGAGCTGCCGCTTTCAAGGAGCGGGACACTAATCCGGAAGCCTATAACAAATCCCGCTATGCCCTCAGACAAACCATCAAACAGGCAAAGCGTCAATACAGGATTAAGATTGAATCCTACTACACCGGCTCTGACGCTTGTCGGACGAGGCAGGGCTTGAAAACTATTACGGACTACAAATGGAAACCCAGACGCGAGCTGCCCAGTGACGCGGGCCTACCAGACAAACTAAATGGCTTTTTTATGCTCACTTCAAGGCAAGCAACACTGAAGCATGCACAAGAGCACCAGCTGTTCTAGATGACTGTGTGATAACGCTCTCCTTAGCCGGTGTGAGCAAGACCTTTAAAACAGCTCAACATTCACAAAGCCGCTGGGACAGACCAGGACATGTTCTCAAAGCACGCGCAGACCAACTGTCAAGTGTCTTCACTGACATTTTCAACCTCTTCCTGACCGAGTCTGTAATACCTACATGTTTCAAGCAGACCACCATAGTCCCTGTGCCCAAGGAAGCGAAGGTAACCTGCCTAAATGATTACCGCCCCGTAGCACTCACGTCGGTAGCCATGAAGTGCTTTGACAGGTCTCCTTGTTGAACTAGATTTTGGGACGGTTGTATGAGGAGCAGGTCTGATGTTGGAACAGTTAGACTTTTGAAACTGGGACCTTTATGAGTCTGTCAGTGGGTTGAGACTGGGACCTTTGAGTCTGTCAGTGGGTTGAGACTGGGACCTTTATGAGTCTGTCAGTGGGTTGAGACTGGGACCTTTATGAGTCTGTCAGTGGGTTGAGACTGGGACCTTTATGAGTCTCGCAGTGGGTTGAGACTGGGACCTTTGAGTCTCTCAGTGGTTTGAGACTGGGGGACATACAAGTCTGTCGTGGGTTGAGACTAGGGGACATACGAGTCTGTCGGTGGGTTGAGACTGGGGGACATACGAGTCTGTCGGTGGGTTGAGACTGGGGGACATACGAGTCTGTCGGTGGGTTGAGACTGGGGGACATACGAGTCTGTCGGTGGGTTGAGACTGGGGGACATACGAGTCTGTCGGTGGGTTGAGACTGGGGGACATACGAGTCTGTCGGTGGGTTGAGACTGGGGGACATACGATTCTGTCGGTGGGTTGAGACTGGGGGACATATGAGTCCGTCGGTGGGTTGGTACTGGGGGACATACGAGTCCGTTAGTGGGTTGGTACTCCATACAAAACGTTTCCTCCTCAGTATTCATATAGACATCAAGTACGTTTCTCCCCAGAACAGACTGTGATTGTCTTCCTGCGACTAGCACTGTATCATCTATGGGCCCCTTTCATTAACTTGTGCCTGAATCTGATTTGACCTCACAAAGCATTCTGTCTTTCCTCTCTAGTTCACGTGACGTTGTTTGCATCCCAAATAGCACCCACTTCTCTATACAGCACACTACCTTTCGCTAGAGCCCTATGGGAATAAGGTTCTATTTGGGATGTAGACAAAGAGGTGTTTTGTCCCGCTGTTCCCTGTGAAGGTGACATTCTCTACCCCTCCCCCTCCTGAGGGGCGGAGCACGGATCATTCATATCTACATCACCTCAGTCTAGAAGCAGCAGCTGCTACATCACCTCAGTCTAGAAGCAGCAGCTGCTACATCACCTCAGTCTAGAAGCAGCAGCTGCTACATCACCTCAGTCTAGAAGCAGCAGCTGCTACATCACCTTAGTCTAGAAGCAGCAGCTGCTGCATCACCTCAGTCTAGAAGCAGCAGCATCACCTCAGTCTAGAAGCAGCAGCAGAAGCTGCTGCGTCACCTCAGTCTAGAAGCAGCAGTATCACCTCAGTCTAGAAGCAGCAGCAGGCTGACAACATGAACGGGAGAGACCTACAGGCCTCCTAAAATGACCGAACCGACTCGGGAAAACGTCACGATCAGCCATCTGTAGCGTGTTTGATTTGGAAGCAGGTCTCCCCTGTTAGAACTACTGAGACATGTTACCTATGTTGCTGTTGCAGCCGGAGTCCACGACTGCCTCCCAAATGCCTGCCTTTATAGTCAACTACTTTTGACCCGGGGGCCCCGGCCACAAGTAGTACACTGTTTAGGGCATAGGCTGCCATTTTGTGACACACTCCTGGTTAACTGGTCTTATGAACATGGAGACCACAGGAGAGCTGGGACAAGGGAATGTTATGAGAGAGTGAGTGAGAGAGTGAGTGAGTGAGTGAGAGAGAGAGTGAGAGAGAGAGTGAGAGAGAGAGAGAGAGAGAGAGAGAGTGAGAGAGAGAGTGAGAGAGAGAGAGAGAGAGAGTGAGAGTGAGAGAGTGAGAGTGAGAGAGAGTGAGTGTGAGAGCGAGAGTGAGAGCGAGAGTGAGAGAGTGAGAGTGAGAGTGAGAGAGAGCGAGAGAGAGAGCGAGAGCGAGAGTGAGAGCGAGAGTGAGAGCGAGAGTGAGAGCGAGAGTGAGAGTGAGAGCGAGAGTGAGAGCGAGAGTGAGAGCGAGAGAGAGAGAGAGTGAGAGCGAGAGAGAGTGAGTGAGAGTGAGAGAAAATTGTCATGTGAGTCGGTCAGCTTGTATATGTGATGACGACGTTTAAGATATGAAGAGTACTTACAGCACACACACTCCCTGACACAGCGTAGTCTCCATACCTTTCTCTAGTCTCTCTGCTCTTCTCCTCTGCGCCCTTCCAGAACTTTCCATAGTGTATAATCCCTGCTGTACCAGCCGTCGTCGTGTTTATTGGGATGGCAGTCCAGGGTAGCAGGAGATATCTACAGTTGTGTCCCATCTGTGTTAGCACTCAGACAGAGGACAATCTCAACTCGTGAATCTCTCCAGCCACGTTACTATGTGGAATGGTTTGCTCTTAGAACGGAAAATTAACTGACATAATGCAGTGTGTGTGTTTCGGGCACCGTTCCCCTGGCAGTAGGCCCGTATTGAGCCACGTCCCCTGTGCTTCGGGCACCGTTCCCCTGGCAGTAGGCCTGTATTGAGCCACGTCCCCTGTGCTTCGGGCACCGTTCCCCTGGCAGTAGGCCGTATTGAGCCACGTCCCCTGTGCTTCGGGCACCGTTCCCCTGGCAGTGGGCCGTATTGAGCCACGTCCCCTGTGCTTCGGGCACCGTCCCCCTGGCAGTAGGACGTATTGAGCCACGTCCTCTCCATGGATATTTCTCCCTATGACCTGATGTTAGTGACTAACTGATACTGTCACTTCTTTATGGTTCGACTAGTTCAACTCTCTCTCCTCTCTATTTACTAGTCCTCTCTCTTTATTCACTAAAGTATTCTCTCTCTCTCTCTCTCTCCTCCTCTCTGTTTACTAAATAAGTCTCTCTCTCCTCTCTATTTACTAAATAAGTCTCTCTCCTCTCTATTTACTAAAGTCTCCTCCTCTCTCCTCCTCTCTGTTTACTAAATAAGTCTCTCTCACTCTCCTCTCCGTTTACTAAATAAGTCTCTCTCTCTCCTCTCTATTTACTAAATAAGTCTCTCTCCTCTCTATTTACTAAATAAGTATCTCTCTCCTCCACAGTAAAGGGAAGAAACCCATCCTGATCCTGAGAACTCAGCTATCTGTCAGAGTCCACTCCATTCTAGGTAAGATGCCACTCCTCCTTTTCCATCCCGCCGTCCCACTTGAAACGAAGACCATATCATGAAGGCTTTATAGAGCGTTCATGAAGCGTTCCTAAATGCTTCAAAAGCACTTCATAGATGTTTAACAGCAAGATGTTTGCTTATGAGTGATTTCTGAACCATCTATAAACACCTTATAAAGTGTTTATGAAGTCTTCAATAAGTCTTTAGTTAGGATTCCTTTTCCATCCGTCTATTGCAGTGTGTATTTGACTCAGGGGGGGGACAGTAGCAGTGTGTATATCCCATCTCTCCTGTAATCTGTAATGGACCCAGCCACCGTGGCCTCCAGTGGCAAAGTCCCAAATGTCTTCCTATTGCCGATAAGGCTCTGGTCAAAGTAGTGTAGTATATAAGGAATATCCTGCCATTTGGGACCCTTACAATAGCTTCCATTGGCCTCAATGAGCTGTAACTCCATTTGGGACCCTTCCAGTAGCTTCCATTGACCTCTATGAGCTGTAACTCCATTTGGGACCCTTCCAGTAGCTTCCATTGGCCTCTATGAGCTGTAACTCCATTTGGGACCCATCCAGTAGCTTCCATTGACCTCTATGAGCTGTAACTCCATTTGTCACTGCAGCGCTGACATCATCATAATCACACTCCTCTTTCCACTCCAGGCGTAAAACTGTTTTTATTTTCCAAGTGCATTGTGGGTGGGGGGGGGAGAGAATGCCCCATTGTCCAAGGCAGTAGTGCTTAACTGGCTCTGATGATTTTGTCTGGAGTTTTCTTCCCTTCTAAACCCCAGACTCACATCTTCCCTCTTTATTATTCCATCAGTATTTCCAGCCGGTGACGTCAGCAACAGCCGTCTAATATTCTGCCCACTGCTGCAGTTTATTGTAATAGGTGCAGTAGATGGCCGTAATAATTACAGAGTCATTTTCTTTCACTTATGTTCATTTTTCCAATGTTCTACCTCCGTACAAACTGTGATGCTGAAGTTCAGCTAGACTATATTTCCTGTGGTACAGAAGAAGAAAAAAACAACATGCTTGTTTGATGAGAAACCTGAGAACTAAAGACTTGTATTAGCTCTCTGAGAGAATGCCAAGGCTTCAGCTCAGCAGGCCTTGTATTAGCTCTGAGAGAATGCCAAGGCTTCAGCTCAGCAGGTTGTGTATTAGCTCTCTGAGAGAATGCCAAGGCTTCAGCTCAGCAGGTTGTGTATTAGCTCTCTGAGAGAATGCCAAGGCTTCAGCTCAGCAGGTTGTGTATTAGCTCTCTGAGAGAATGCCAAGGCTTCAGCTCAGCAGGTTGTGTATTAGCTCTCTGAGAGAATGCCAAGGCTTTAGCTCAGCAGGTTGTGTATTAGCTCTCTGAGAGAATGCCAAGGCTTCAGCTCAGCAGGTTGTGTATTAGCTCTCTGAGAGAATGCCAAGGCTTCAGCTCAGCAGGTTGTGTATTAGCTCTCTGAGAGAATGCCAAGGCTTCAGCTCAGCAGGTTGTGTATTAGCTCTCTGAGAGAATGCCAAGGCTTCAGCTCAGCAGGTTGTGTATTAGCTCTGAGAGAATGCCAAGGCTTCAGCTCAGCAGGTTGTGTATTAGCTCTCTGAGAGAATGCCAAGGCTTCAGCTCAGCAGGCCAACACAGTCTTGTGACGCACAGGCGACTCGTTTTCAAACACGTATATACCAGTGGTTCTGGACTGGTCCGGAACACGTATATACCAGTGGTTCTGGACTGGTCCGGAACACGTATATACCATTGGTTCTGGACTGGTCCGGAACACGTGTGTATATACCAGTGGTTCTGGACTGGTCCGGAACACGTGTGTATATACCAGTGGTTCTGGACTGGTCCGGAACACGTGTGTATATACCAGTGGTTCTGGACTGGTCCGGAACACGTGTGTGTATATACCAGTGGTTCTGGACTGGTCCGGAACACGTGTGTGTATATACCAGTGGTTCTGGACTGGTCCGGAACGCGTGTGTGTATATACCAGTGGTTCTGGACTGGTCCGGAACGCGTGTGTGTATATACCAGTGGTTCTGGACTGGTCCGGAACGGGTGTGTATATATACCAGTGGTTCTGGACTGGTCCGGAACGCGTGTGTGTATATACCAGTGGTTCTGGACTGGTCCGGAACGCGTGTGTGTATATACCAGTGGTTCTGGACTGGTCCGGAACGCGTGTGTGTATATACCAGTGGTTCTGGACTGGTCCGGAACGTGTGTGTGTGTGTATATACCAGTGGTTCTGGACTGGTCCGGAACGTGTGTGTGTGTGTATATACCAGTGGTTCTGGACTGGTCCGGAACACGTGTGTGTGTGTATATACCAGTGGTTCTGGACTGGTCCGGAACGCGTGTGTATATACCAGTGGTTCTGGACTGGTCCGGAACGCGTGTGTATATACCAGTGGTTCTGGACTGGTCCGGAACGCGTGTGTGTATATACCAGTGGTTCTGGACTGGTCCGGAACGCGTGTGTGTATATACCAGTGGTTCTGGACTGGTCCGGAACGCGTGTGTGTATATACCAGTGGTTCTGGACTGGTCCGGAACACGTGTGTGTGTATATACCAGTGGTTCTGGACTGGTCCGGAACACGTCAGCACACTGAGACCTGACTCTGACCACCCATAGAGGGAGAAACAGAGCTTGGTAGTGCCAAGTGTAAACAAACATGATGCCAAGCCTTGGAGCTGTGGCAGAGTGGGCGTACTGCTCACATGTAATTATTCATTTCCTGCTTTTTAAAGTGGCTTTGTGTGTACTGTAGTTTAGTATAACTCTACCTGACTAGTCCAGGCCTGTACTTCTGACAGTTTGTTCCCTACTGTTCCACGGGGTTAAAGTATGGAGCTGGCCCCCTGTTCCCTACTGTTCCACGGGGTTATAGTATGGAGCTGGCCCCCTGTTCCCTACTGTTCCACGGGGTTATAGTATGGAGCTGGTCCCCTGTTCCCTACTGTTCCACGGGGTTATAGTATGGAGCTGGCCCCCTGTTCCCTACTGTTCCACGGGGTTATAGTATGGAGCTGGCCCCCTGTTCCCTACTGTTCCACGGGGTTATAGTATGGAGCTGGCCCCCTGTTCCCTACTGTTCCACGGGGTTATAGTATGGAGCTTGCCCCCTGTTCCCTACTGTTCCACGGGGTTATAGTATGGAGCTGGCCCCCTGTTCCCTACTGTTCCACGGGGTTTTAGTATGGAGCTGGCCCCCTGTTCCCTACTGTTCCACGGGGTTATAGTATGGAGCTGGCCCCCTGTTCCCTACTGTTCCACGGGGTTATAGTATGGAGCTGGCTCCCTGTTCCCTACTGTTCCACGGGGTTATAGTATGGAGCTGGCCCCCTGTTCCCTACTGTTCCACGGGGTTATAGTATGGAGCTGGGGCCCTGTTCCCTACTGTTCCACGGGGTTATAGTATGGAGCTGGCCCCCTGTTCCCTACTGTTCCACGGGGTTATAGTATGGAGCTGGATGTATCCTACTGCATTGTCATTATGTACAGTTGTAGTCTCGCTGACTCAGGAAGTTACTGTTCAGTTGTAGTCTCGCTGACTCAGGAAGTTACTGTTCAGTTGTAGTCTCGCTGACTCAGGAAGTGACTGTACAGTTGTAGTCTCGCTGACTCAGAAAGTGACTGTACAGTTGTAGTATCGCTGACTCAGGAAGTTACTGTACAGTTGTAGTCTAGCTGACTCAGGAAGTTACTGTACAGTTGTAGTCTAGCTGACTCAGGAAGTTACTGTACAGTTGTAGTCTAGCTGACTCAGGAAGTTACTGTACAGTTGTAGTCTAGCTGACTCAGGAAGTTACTGTACAGTTGTAGTCTAGCTGACTCAGGATGTTACTGTACAGTTGTAGTCTAGCTGACTCCGGAAGTTACTGTATTGTCCATGAGGTTAAAAGTATTGAGGGTCAATCTAACCTCTGCAGTCATTGGTTGACTAAACGGTTTGTATTTGTTTTCACCGTTCACGTGTCTGACGGCTGGCGTGCAGTACGTTCTTCTAGTCCCTGTTCTATGAAACTGCGTCGAGCACGGGTAATGATTGGATGGACATTTCCTTTTGTTAAAGATGTTATGTGGAGAGTTTTAATTTAATTTTTTTTCTTCTTTCTAATGGGTGGATCAGCTTAATATTGCGGAAAGATTGTTGCTTATACCTATTATAGACATAAATACTTTTTAAAGAATATACCTTTATTATTTGCCACAAAACCCTATCACCCTTCCCCCAATTGGAGTAAACTAATAAACAATAACAATTAGGCTTCTACCTTCAGTTTATACAACTTATACACATTTTACAGACACAATCGATTTTTACAATAGTTAGATTTTGTTTTTGTTTTTTATTCCTTCCTCTATTTCTGATGTCCATCCAGTTTGATTTTTTTTTTGTATTTTTTTTTTTGTAACTGTGCTATTTCACAACATTTCTGAACCTGTATACATTTTAGATTTTTGTGTGTTCTGTGGAGAGTTTGTCCAGGTGGTTATAGCAGACTGAGTGAACAGGGGAGTATGTTTTGGTAAAGAGAGGAATGTGGTTCATCCTGAATGACTGCTTCTTTATTTAGGTCAGCACCACCTGCCTGTACTGGCTCAACCAATACAATAGTATTCTGTAGCTCTGACAGCTCTGTCTGACTCCATACACTAGAGAGAAGAATATGGGGAGCTGGAAGACTTGTGTTACTGCTACCCCCCTGTAGACCACAGACCAGAGCCCTATTCCCTATATAGTGCACGCCTTTGGACCAGGGCCCTATTCTTTATATAGTGGTACTACTATAGACCAGAGCCCTATTCCCTATATAGTGGTACTACTATAGACCACAGCCCTATTCCCTATATAGTGGTACTACTATAGACCAGAGCCCTATTCCCTATATAGTGGTACTACTATAGACCAGAGCCCTATTCCCTATATAGTGGTACTACTATAGACCAGAGCCCTATTCCCTATATAGTGGTACTACTATAGACCAGAGCCCTATTCCCTATATAGTAGTACTACTTTAGACCAGAGCCCTATTCCCTATATAGTGGTACTACTATAGACCAGAGCCCTATTCCCTATATAGTGGTACTACTATAGACCAGAGCCCTTTTCCCTATATAGTGGTACTACTATAGACCAGAGCCCTATTCCCTATATAGTGGTACTACTACAGACCAGAGCCCTATTCCCTATATAGTGGTACTACTACAGACCAGAACCATATTCCCTATGGGCTCTGGTCTAAAGTAGTGCACTATATAGGGAATAGGGTGCCATTGGGCTCTGGTCTATAGTAGTGCACTATATAGGGAATAGTGTGCCATTGGGCTCTGGTCTAAAGTAGTGCACTATATAGGGAATAGGGTATACTTTTGGAATGCAGACAATACTCCTTGGGAAGTAGAAGGGTTTGAGTTTGAGTTTATTTTATTTTTACAGGGACAGTGCACATTAATCAACGTTTCAGTAAAAGTGCCGGTTTTAGCCAGCCGGCTAATTTTCAACCGCAGTCCCTGGGCAGGTTATTAAAAACAATTACAATATAGACAATCATTGAACAGTGAGCACACGCAGAGTAACATAGGACAAGCAAGACATAGCATACAGACAGAGCAACATAGAACAAAAAGCAACAAGACAAAATCCATAAAAACAACAAAGTGTTTCCACACCTCACAAGCTACAGACAACAGACAACATGGAAAGCGACAATACACAGCTAGGGATTATGTTCACAAGTCTGATTGACCTTTAGCCATGTCTTCATGCATTTTGTGAAAGTGTGATAGGTGGTGCAGTTATGTGTGTCTGATGGCAGTGTATTCCAGACATGGGAAGCTCTCACAGAGAAAGCAGATTTACTAAAGGTGCTTTTCCTTAAGGGAACTATACAGTCACCTCTCATGGCAGACCTTGTGGATCTGCTGCCATATGTTTGGGTTTTCTGTTTTACAAAAATACTGAGTGGAGGGGGAGCTAGGCCATTTAGCATCTTTTTAGGTTTCCCAAACTCATTTCGTTAGCAGCTGGACTGGCTCTTCTGAAATGACTTGTTCCCTTTTGGTTACTGTCAGGAGGTTTAATCATGAGATGTTGCCACTTTGAAAAGATACCTTTCTCTTTCTTAGAGGAAGGACTGTTTTAAATGTTTACTGCTTTCAATGTTTCCATGTTTTATTTTGTTTTTGAGTTCTCTAGGAGTGAGTCACATCCTGGTTTGATTTCCCTTTCTGGTTTCCCTCTTCAAATAGATTAGGCTTTCCCCTCCTTTTCCTGTCAGTAGAGCTGGCTTCCCGCTCCAAGTAGGAGAGGGTTTTCCTGTGAGTAGAGCTGGCAACCCCTCTCCAAGTAGGAGAGGGTTTTCCTGTGAGTAGAGCTGGCTTCCCTCCAAGTAGGAGAGGGTTTTCCTGTGAGTAGAGCTGGCTTCCCTCTTCAAGTAGGAGAGGGTTTTCCTGTGAGTAGAGCTGGCTCTCCAAGTAGGAGAGGGTTTTCCTGTGAGTAGAGCTGGCTTCCTTCCAAGTAGACGAGGTTTTAACTTACTGTGTTCATGTTGGCCTCGGTGCAGTTACAGTACCAGAACAGTAGAGTTAAGAAACCTTGAAACACTGCTGGTCATTTTTAAGACAGTTTTGCATTTCAGGAAGTGTGATCTGGTAATCTGTTACCATCAGCACAGCTATCGTTCTATGTCGTAGTCTACACAGTGTCGTAGTCTACGCAGTGTCCGTACATACCCTAGTAATATGGCTGAGTAGTCTACGCAGTGTCCGTACATACCCTAGTAATACGGCTGAGTAGTCTACGCAGTGTCCGTACATACCCTAGTAATACGGCTGAGTAGTCTACGCAGCGTCCGTACATACCCTAGTAATACGGCTGAGTAGTCTACGCAGCGTCCGTACATACCCTAGTAATACGGCTGAGTAGTCTACGCAGCGTCCGTACATACCCTAGTAATACGGCTGAGTAGTCTACGCAGCGTCCGTACATACCCTAGTAATACGGCTGAGTAGTCTACGCAGCGTCCGTACATACCCTAGTAATACGGCTGAGTAGTCTACGCAGCGTCCGTACATACCCTAGTAATACGGCTGAGTAGTCTACGCAGCGTCCGTACATACCCTAGTAATACGGCTGAGTAGTCTACGCAGCGTCCGTACATACCCTAGTAATACGGCTGAGTAGTCTACGCAGCGTCCGTACATACCCTAGTAATACGGCTGAGTAGTCTACGCAGCGTCCGTACATACCCTAGTAATACGGCTGAGTAGTCTACGCAGCGTCCGTACATACCCTAGTAATACGGCTGAGTAGTCTACGCAGCGTCCGTACATACCCTAGTAATACGGCTGAGTAGTCTACGCAGCGTCCGTACATACCCTAGTAATACGGCTGAGTAGTCTACGCAGCGTCCTCTTGAGGATACCCTAGGATAGGGGGCGCCACAGCGCATTTTGAAAAAAAATCGTTCCCATTTTCAACGGCCTACTAATCAAACTCAGAAGCTAGGGCATGCATATACTTATTATATATGGATAGAAAACACCCTAAAGTTTCTAAAACTGTTTGAATGGTGTCTGTGAGTATAACAGAACTCAAATGGCAGTCAAAACCCCGAGACCGATTGAAACAGGAAGTGGAATTCAGAATTGTGGACTCGACTTCTCATCTTTCCCTATAAATCACACCGTTAACCATGGTTCAGTGAGCACTTCCTATTGCTTCCACTAGATGTCGCCAGTCTTTTCACAGTGGTTTGAGCCTTATACAGTCGAAACTCAGTGAATGATACTCTTTGGAAATTGGTCACAGGGGATGGGCCATCACCATTATGACGCCGGCGGCCATGTCTACCCCCACCTTTGGAATGGGTTTGAAAGACAATTAAATCATCCCCCTCGAATCTTATTGGCTCTCTTGGTGTTACAGGCCCTGAAGATTAATGTTTTACAACGTTTGACATGTTTGAACGAACCTACAGGCGGGAGAATCATTTTATCCGAAACTTCACATCGGAGAATTTGGAGAGAGCCCAAGGACGCGCTACCAACAGCAGGCTAATGGAACGTGAAGTGTGGACTTTTTCGACCGAAAATACATCTGTTGTGGACCTGGGATGCTTTCTGATGAAGACAACTAAAGGTAGGCGATTATTGACAATATTATACAAGATGAGATGTGACATGCGATTGTGCCAAGATGTCGCCGAGCTCTGTATATTAGCTCATTTTCTGAGTATCGCATCTCCTTTTATCGCAAAGTGTGATTACCCAATAAAGTTAATTTAAAATCTGGTATGACAGGTGTTCTCAAGAGATATTCATCTATAAATGTTAGATTGACAATATAAATTTAAAAAATCGTTATCGGATAGTAATTTAGGGAATTGTAGCATTGTTTACCGGGACGCATTTGAGGGGAAATTATTTAGTCAATGTCAGACAGAGATGTAAAATGCTGTTTTTATATATAAATATGACCTTTATTGAACAAAAGAATGCATGCATTGTATAACATGATGTCCTAGGGGTGCCATCTGATGAAGTTTGTAAAAGGTTAGTGCTGCATTTAGCTGTTTTTTGATTATATGTGATGCAAGTGGTTGGTCGGAAAATGGCTATGAAGCTGCTTTTTACGATGGACTCATCTAACATAATCTAATGATTTGCTTTTCCTGTAAAACCTTTTTGAAATCGGACGACGTGGGTCGATTCAGGAGAGGTGTATCTATAAAAAAAATATATATATATAATTTTTATTTTATTTTTAATTATGATTTTTTTTTAATGCTAATTGGCGATATGATCTTTCGCTGGATTTTGATCCCGCTGACGGGATCAGACGCTGGAGAGGCTAGTAATACGGCTGAGTAGTCTACGCAGCGTCCGTACATACCCTAGTAATACGGCTGAGGTGACTTAACAAGTACAAGGTAGATTGAACTAAGCCACCTTAGTTTCCTGTTCAGTCATTTTGGTTCTGAACACACACACACACACACACACACACACACACACACACACACACACACACACACACACACACACACACACACACACACACACACACTGTGCTAGAACACACTGTGACCACCTCACATGACTATAGTTTAGGCCTTTAGCCAGGACTAGAGTCCCGTTGGTTCAACATGGTCTGCCTCCCAAATGGCACTCTATTCCCTATATAGTGCACTACTTTAGACCAGAGCCCTATTCCCTATATAGTGCACTACTTTTTTGACCAGGGCCCATAGGGTAATGCATTTTATATAGTGAATAGGATGCCGTTTGGGACACGGCCATGTTACTGTCTGTGCCAGCTGGCCAGTCCTCAGGGTCTAATGGGAAATGATCTGTTCCATTAAACTATAACTTCTAAAAGGACTGGACCAATAGAATGTCATCAATGACTGAGGCCTTTTAGGAAAAACTAGACTGGCAGTGCCCCTGGCCTGCTGCGCTCTTCGAGTACTTTTACAATGGATGGCAATGCTGCTGACTAGCTACTTACCACTCTGTTGTTGAATGATTGGGGAAACATGGACAATACAGCGCTGGAATTCATTGGAGGACTGGGGGAAACATGGACAATACAGCGCTGGAATTCACTGAGGACTGGGGGAAACATGGACAATACAGCGCGGGAAACATGGACAATACAGAGCTGGAATTCATTGAGGACTGGGGGAACCATGGACAATACAGCGTTGGAATTTGAGGACTGGGGGAAACATGGACAATACAGCGTTGGAATTTATTGAGGACTGGGGGAAACATGGACAATACAGCGCTGGAATTCATTGAGGACTGGGGGAAACATGGGCAATACACCGTTTGAATTCATTGAGGACTGAGGGAAACGTGGACAATACAGCGCTGGAATTCATTGAGGACTGGGGGAAACATGGGCAATACACCGTTTGAATTCATTGAGGACTGAGGGAAACATGGACAATACAGCGCTGGAATTCATTGAGGACTGGGGGAAACATGGGCAATACAGCGCTGGAATTCATTGAGGACTGGGGGAAACATGGACAATACAGCGTGGGAAACATGGACAATACAGCGTGGGAATTCATTGAGGACTGGGGGAAACATGGACAATACAGTGCTGGAATTCATTGAGGACTGGGGGAAACATGGACTATACAGCGCTGGAATTTATTGAGGACTGGGGGAAACATGGACAATACAGCATGGGAAACATGGACGATACAGCGCTGGAATTTATTGAGGACTGGGGGAAACATGGACAATACAGTGTTGGAATTTATTGAGGACTGGGGGAAACATGGACAATACAGCGCTGGAATTCATTGAGGACTGGGGGAAACATGGACAATACAGCGCTGGAATTCATTGAGGACTGGGGGAAACATGGGCAATACAGCGTGGGAAACATGGACAATACAGCGTGGGAATTCATTGAGGACTGGGGGAAACATGGACAATACAGCGTTGGAATTCATTGAGGACTGGGGGAAACATGGACTATACAGCGTGGGGATTCATTGAGGACTGGGGGAAACATGGACTATACAGCGTGGGGATTCATTGAGGACTGGGGGAAACATGGACTATACAGCGTGGGAATTCATTGAGGACTGGGGGAAACATGGACTATACAGCGTGGGAATTCATTGAGGACTGGGGGAAACATGGACAATACAGCGCTGGAATTCATTGAGGACTGGGGGCTTTTTAGAGAATAGACTGGGCTGGTACTATAGCTCTGTCCCAATTCTCCACCCTTTTCCTGAAGTGTACACTGTACACACACTCCGCCATGCGTGCGTGAATGAATGAATTCCATGTTCATGCCAGATCTCCAGTTGGTAACCCATCCCTTATGGGATTTAAAAGGATTGGTGGGAGGAGGGAGGTTCCACCATTTTTTGGGGGGTTAAACCAATGTAAGAAAGTGTATACAAAGTGTACACTTTGGGAGAAGGGTGGGGAATTAGGACACAGCCTTTGAGGTGTTCTGGGGAAGGGTGAAGAATTTGGATGTCATCTCTGAGGAGTTCTGGAGAAGGATGGGGAGGGATCTCTGAGGTGATTTAAGAAAGGCTGGCAGTGGCACTACTGTTGACTCGCTGCCATGCTGTTGTTTAAAGGACAGGTGAAGCATGTAGGGACCTGTTTGGGAACTATGTGGACTGGAACTGTTATAACAAGTATGTGAGAATCTATCTATCTATCTATCTATCTCTCTATCTCTCTATCTCTCTATCTCTCTATCTCTCTATCTCTCTATCTCTATCTCTCTATCTATCTATCTTGCACTATAGATCGATAGATCGATAGCGCAGTGCAGAATGCTCAATGAGGTTAAGAAGAATCCTAGCGTGTCAGCTGAAGACTTACAGAAATCTCTGGAACATGCTAACTTCTCTGTTGACGAGTCTACGATATGTAAAACACTCAACAAGAATGGTGTTCATGGGAGGACACCACAGAAGAGGCCACTGCTGTCCAATAAAAACATTACTGCATGTCTGAAGTTGGCAAAAGTGCACCTGGATGTTCCACAGAGCTACTGGCAAAATATTCTGTGGACAGATGAAACTACAGTCGAGTTGTTTTGGAAGGAGAACACAACACTGTGTGGAGAAAAAAAGGCATAGCACACCAACCTCAACCTCATCCCAACTGTAAAGTATGGTGGAGGGAGCATCATGGTTTGGGGCTGCGTTGCTGCCTCAGGGCCTGGACAGCTTGCTATCATCGAAAAGGAATTCCCAAGTTTATCAAGCCATTTTGCAGGAGAATGTTAGGCTATCTCTCTGCCAATTGAAGCTCAACAGAAGTTTGACGCAACAGGACAACGACCCAAAAACACAGAAGTAAATTAACAACAGAATGGATTCAACAGAAGAAAATACACCTTCTGGAGTGGCCCAGTCAGAGTCCTGACCTTAACCCGATTGAGATGCTGTGGGATGACCTCAAGAGAGCAGTTCACACCAGACATCCCAAGAATATTACTGAACTGAAACAGTTTTGTAAAGAGGAACGGTCCAAAATTCCTCCTGACCGTTGTGCAGGTCTGATCTGTAACTACAGAAAATGTTTGGTTGAGGTTATTGCTGCCAAAGGAGGGTCAACCAGTTATTAAATCCAAGGGTTCACATACTTTTCCCACCCTGCACTGTGAATGTTTACACAGTGTGTTCAATAAAGACATGAAAACGTAGAATTGTTTGTGTTATTAGTTTCAGCAGACTGTGTTTGTCTTTTGTTGTAACCTAGATGAAGATCAGATCAAATTTTATTACCAATTTATGCAGAAATCCAGGTATTTCCAAAGGGTTCATATACTTTTTCTTGCCACTATATAACACACCATATTCCCCTGTTTAGGGCACTACTTTTAGCCAGAGACTCATAGGGGTTTTCTATTAGGAATAGGCACTAGGCTGCTTCCTATATCACACCCTATTCCCCTGTTTAGGGCACTACTTTTAGCCAGAGACTCATCGGGGTTTTCTATTAGGAATAGGCACTAGGCTGCTTCCTATATCACACCCTATTCCCCTGTTTAGGGCACTACTTTTAGCCAGAGACTCATCGGGGTTTTCTATTAGGAATAGGCACTAGGCTGCTTCCTATATCACACCCTATTCCCCTGTTTAGGGGACTTTTTGGGGCTTTCACTTTGATGCCCTGGCCTTAAAGTACATCACTAATGTAGAGAATGGGTACCCATTTCAGAGTGGCCCTAAACAGAAACTATGTAAGTGTGTTTTGAGTTGTTGTTTCTGCAGGATGCTCCTCCCTGACGCGGTACGTTACTATGCCTGGAACTGACTCTGAGTCAGTCTTATCTCCTGCATTGCTGTTCCTTTGTTGTGCTGTGATTTTGCTGACGACACACTGCTTCCTGTTGTTGCCAGGCTGTGTGTCAATATGCTGAGAGTTGAAATTGTGAACGATTAATAACCTTTTCCTACTTTGGGAGGGAATGTTAGACTGTTCCTTCTATACAGAATCTTTCCCAGGTCCTTGATATCCTCTACCCGTACTTTTGGACTGCTCTCTTCAATTCAAACCACATTTTCAATGGAGACTGAAAATGTTTTTTTTTTTGTGGTCAATGAACCATTTCTTTGTGGATTTTGATGTGTGCTTGGGGTCATTGTCTTGCTGGAAATACCACACGTTTCAGCCTCCTAGCAGAGGCAACCAGATGTTTTGACTAAAATGTCCTGGTACTGGGTAGTTCATGATCCTGTTGAACTTAACAAGGGCCCCATGACTAGTGGAAGCAAAATAGCCTCATAACATCAGTCCTCACCATATTTTACAGGAGGTATACCCCATAACATCAAGGATCCCTCACCATATTTTACAGGAAGTATACCCCCCTAACATCAAATATCCCTGACCATATTTTACAGGAGGTATACCCCATAACATCAAAGATCCCTCACCATATTTTACAGGAGGTATGAGGTTCTTTTCTGCGGAGGATTCCTCTTTTCGATGCCAAACCCGCCACTGGTGTGAGTGGCCAAAGAGCCTTATTTTCATGTCATGTTTTACCAAAACATAGTTTCCAATCCAAGTGCCAAATGCCGTTTAGCAAACGCCAGGCATTTACATGATAATAGAGCCAAGGGGTCCCAATAATTATGGCCCTGATTTTAGTATAGTTACTTTACTGGGTTTGTTTTGTACATTTTACATTTTAGTCATTTAGCAGACGCTCTTATCCAGAGCGACTTACAGTAGTGAATGCATACATTTCATACATTTCATTTCATGCATTTATTTTTGTATTTTTTTTTGTACTGGACCCCCGTGGGAATCGAACCCACAACCCTGGCGTTGCACACACCATGCTGGCGTTGCAAACACCATGCTCTACCAACTGGGAGTTTTTAGTCTTTTGGCGCACAAGCCCAGACAACAGCAATCATTTCCTTAGATGAGTCACCTTCAAAGAATACACACTGTGATGGGGCAATGTGTGTGTGTGTGTGTGTGTGTGTGTGTGTGTGTGTGAACACACTTGGCTAGAACGCTGATGATGATGGTCACATGTGACCATGCGTGTGTCTCAAATG
>NC_059452.1:53427304-53503744 GCF_905237065.1 Salmo salar | reverse complement strand
ACTAAACACTACAGTGGACCTAACTGTACAGCCCCTGCTGCTCACAAAGGGAAATTAGCCTTTACTTTACATGCTACAGGTAGACCTGCTCAACACAGCCTACTAACCACAAGGGGGGGGTAACGCGTTTACCTAAACACTACAGTAGACCTATCCTATTAAGCCCTGCTGCTCTGGGGGAGGGAGTAACCCCTTTGACTAAACTCTACTACGGTATCCTATCTTACCCTACTGCACCCTAATGGGGTGAATAACCCTTTCCTAAACACTACAGTAGACCTATCTATACAACCCTGCTGCTCTAGGGCTTCTAGACACTACAGTGGACCTATCTATACAGCCCCGCTGCTGGGGGGTGCGCCTAAACACTACAGGACCTATCTATACAGGCCCCCTGCTGCTCTGGGGGAAGGCTTTACTAACACTACAGTGGACCTATCTATACAACCTACCACCTAGGGGTAGCCCTTTACTAAACCCACTACAGTGGACCTATCTATACGCCCTACTTACTTTCTAAAACTACAGAGACCTATCTATACAGCCTGCTCCGGGGCCTTTGCTAAACACTACGTGGACCTATCTATACAGCCCTACTGCTCAGGGGGGTGGCCCCTTACTAAACACTACAGTGGACCTATCTATACAGCCCTCACCTTAGGGGGTGGCCCCTTTGCTAAACACTACAGTGACCTATCTATACAGCCCTACTGCTCTGGGTAGCCCTTTACTAAACACTACAGTAGACCTATCTATACAGCCCTGCTGCTCTGGGAGGAGGCCTTTGCTAAACACTACAGTGGACCTATCTATAGCCCTACTGCTCTAAGGGGGCAGCCCTTTACTAAACACTACAGTGGACCTATCTATACAGCCCTCCTGCTCTAAGGGGGGTGGCCTTTACCTAAACACTACAGTAGACCTATCTGTTCAGCCCTACTGCTCTGAAGGGGTGGCCTTTCCTAAACACTACAGTGGACCTATCTATACAGCCCTGCTGCTCTAAGGGGGTACCCCTTTACTAAACACTACAGTAGACCTATCTATACAGCCCTGCTGCTCTGGGGTAGCCCTTTACTAAACACTACAGTGGACCTATCTATACAGCCCTGCTGCTCTAGGGGGTAGCCCTTTACTAAACGCTACAGTGGACCTATCTGTCCCTGCTGCTCTGGGGTACCCTTTGCTAAACACTACAGTGGACCTATCTATACAGCCCTACTGCTCTAAGGGGTAGCCCTTTACTAAACACTACAGTGGACCTATCTATACAGCCCTGCTGCTCTAAGGGGGGGGCCCTTTGCTAACACTACAGTGGACCTATCTATACAGCCCTGCTGCTCTCAGGGGGGTAGCCCTTTACTAAACACTACAGTGGACCTATCTATACAACCCTGCTGCTCTAAGGGGGGTAGCCCTTTACTAAACACTACAGTGGACCTATCTATACAGCCCTACTGCTCTAAGGGGGGTAGCCCTTTACTAAACACTACAGTGGACCTGTCTATACAGCCCTGCTGCTCTAAGGGGGTGGCCCTTTACTAAACACTACAGTAACCTGTCTATACAGCCCCTACTGCTCTAAGGGGGTGGCCCTTTACTAAACACTACAGTGGACCTATCTATACAGCCCTGCTGCTCTAGGGGGTGGCCCTTTACTAAACACTACAGTAGACCTATCTATACAGCCCTACTGCTCTAAGGGGTGGCCTTTGCTAAACACTACAGTGGACCTATCTATACAGCCCTGCTGCTCTAAGGGGGTAGCCCTTTACTAAACACTACAGTGGACCTGTCTATACAGCCCTGCTGCTCTAGGGGGTGGCCTTTGCTAAACACTACAGTAGACCTATCTATACAGCCCTGCTGCTCTAGGGGGGTAGCCCTTTACTAAACACTACAGTGGACCTATCTATACAACCCTGCTGCTCTAAGGGGGTGGCCCTTTGCTAAACACTACAGTGGACCTATCTATACAGCCCCTGCTGCTCTAGGGGGGTAGCCCCTTTACTAAACACTACAGTGGACCTATCTATACAGCCCTGCTGCTCTAAGGGGGTAGCCCTTTACTAAACACTACAGTGGACCTATCTGTACAGCCCTGCTGCTCTAGGGGGGTAGCCCTTTACTAAACACTACAGTGAACCTATCTATACAGCCCTGCTGCTCTAGGGGGGTAGCCCTTTACTAAACACTACAGTGGACCTATCTATACAGCCCTGCTGCTCTAAGGGGGGTGACCCCTTTGCTAAACACTACAGTGGACCTATCTATACAGCCCTACTGCTCTAAGGGGGGTGGCCCTTTACTAAACACTACAGTGGACCTATCTATACAGCCCTGCTGCTCTAAGGGGGTAGCCCTTTACTAAACACTACAGTGGACCTATCTATACAGCCCTACTGCTCTGGGGGTGGCACCCTTTACTAAACACTACAGTGGACCTATCTATACAGCCCTGCTGCTCTAAGGGGGGTGGCCCTTTACTAAACACTACAGTGGACCTATCTATACAGCCCTGCTGCTTAAGGGGGTAGACCCTTTGCTAAACACTACAGTGGACCTATCTGTACAGCCCTATGCTCTAAGGGGGTGCCCCCCTTTACTAAACACTACAGTAGACCTATCTATACAGCCCTGCTGCTCTAAGGGGGTGCCCCTTTACTAAACACTACAGTGGACCTATCTATACAGCCCTACTGCTCTAAGGGGGGTAACCCCTTTACTAAACACTACAGTGGACCTATCTATACAGCCCTGCTGCTCTAAGGGGGTAGCCCTTTACTAAACACTACAGTAGACCTATCTATACAGCCCTGCTGCTCTAAGGGGGTGGCCCTTTACTAAACACTACAGTGGACCTATCTATACAGCCCTGCTGCTCTAGGGGGGTGCCCTTTACTAAACACTACAGTGGACCTATCTATACAGCCCTGCTGCTCTAGGGGGGTAGCCCTTTACTAGACACTACAGTGGACCTATCTATACAGCCCTGCTGCTCTAAGGGGGGTGGCCCTTTACTAAACACTACAGTGGACCTATCTATACAGCCCTGCTGCTCTAAGGGGGTAGCCCTTTGCTAAACACTACAGTGGACCTATCTATACAGCCTGCTGCTCTAGGGGGGTAGCCCTTTGCTAAACACTACAGTGGACCTGTCTATACAGCCCTGCTGCTCTAAGGGGGGTGGCCCTTTACTAAACATACAGTGGACCTATCTATACAGCCCTGCTGCTCTAAGGGGGTAACCCCTTTACTAAACACTACAGTAGACCTATCTATACAGCCCTGCTGCTTAAGGGGGGGTAGCCCTTTACTAAACACTACAGTAGACCTATCTATACAGCCCTGCTGCTCTAAGGGGTGGCCCCTTTACTAAACACTACAGTGGACCTATCTATACAGCCCTACTGCTCTAGGGGGGTAGCCCTTTGCTAAACACTACAGTGGACCTATCTATACAGCCCTGCTGCTCTAAGGGGGTGGCCCTTTACTAAACACTACAGTGGACCTGTCTATACAGCCCTGCTGCTCTAAGGGGGTAGCCCTTTACTAAACACTACAGTGGACCTATCTATACAGCCCTGCTGCTCTAAGGGGTGCCCCTTTACTAAACACTACAGTAGACCTATCTATACAGCCCTGCTGCTCTAAGGGGGTGACCCTTTACTAAACACTACAGTGGACCTATCTATACAGCCCTGCTGCTCTAAGGGGGGTAGCCCCTTTACTAAACACTACAGTAGACCTATCTATACAACCCTGCTGCTCTAAGGGGGTAACCCCTTTACTAAACACTACAGTGGACCTATCTATACAGCCCTACTGCTCTAGGGGGGTAACCCTTTATAAACACTACAGTGGACCTATCTATACAGCCCTACTGCTCTAGGGGGGTGGCCCTTTACTAAACACTACAGTGGACCTATCTATACAACCCTGCTGCTCTAAGGGGGTAGCCCTTTACTAAACACTACAGTGGACCTATCTGTACAGCCCTACTGCTCTAGGGGGTAGCCCTTTACTAAACACTACAGTGGACCTATCTATACAGCCCTGCTGCTCTAAGGGGGTGGCCCTTTACTAAACACTACAGTAGACCTATCTATACAGCCCTGCTGCTCTAAGGGGGGTAGCCCCTTTACTAAACACTACAGTGGACCTATCTATACAGCCCTGCTGCTCTAAGGGGGTAGCCCCTTTACTAAACACTACAGTGGACCTATCTATACAGCCCTGCTGCTCTAGGGGGGTGGCCCTTTACTAAAACTACAGTGGACCTATCTGTACAGCCCTGCTGCTCTAAGGGGGTGGCCCTTTACTAAACACTACAGTGGACCTATCTATACAGCCCTACTGCTCTAAGGGGGGTACCCCTTTACTAAACACTACAGTGGACCTATCTATACAACCCTGCTGCTCTAAGGGGGTGGCCCTTTACTAAACACTACAGTGAGACCTATCTATACAGCCCTGCTGCTCTAGGGGGTGGCCCTTTACTAAACACTACAGTGGACCTATCTGTACAGCCCCTGCTGCTCTAAGGGGGTAGCCCTTTACTAAACACTACAGTGGACCTATCTATACAGCCCTACTGCTCTAGGGGGGTAGCCCTTTGCTAAACACTACAGTAGACCTATCTATACAGCCCTACTGCTCTAAGGGGGTAGCCCTTTACTAAACACTACAGTAGACCTATCTATACAGCCCTACTGCTCTAAGGGGGTAGCCCCTTTACTAAACACTACAGTGGACCTATCTATACAGCCCTACTGCTCTAAGGGGGTAGCCCTTTACTAAACACTACAGTAGACCTATCTATACAGCCCTACTGCTGCTCTAAGGGGGTAACCCTTTACTAAACACTACAGTAGACCTATCTATACAGCCCTACTGCTCTAAGGGGGTGGCCCCTTTACTAAACACTACAGTAGACCTATCTATACAGCCCTGCTGCTCTAGGGGGGTGGCCCTTTACTAAACACTACAGTAGACCTATCTATACAGCCCTGCTGCTCTAAGGGGGGTAGCCCTTTACTAAACACTACAGTAGACCTATCTATACAACCCTACTGCTCTAAGGGGGTAGCCCTTTACTAAACACTACAGTAGACCTATCTATACAACCCTACTGCTCTAGGGGGGTAACCCCTTTACTAAACACTACAGTAGACCTATCTATACAACCCTACTGCTCTAAGGGGGTAGCCCTTTACTAAACACTACAGTAGACCTATCTATACAGCCCTACTGCTCTAAGGGGGTAGCCCTTTACTAAACACTACAGTAGACCTATCTATACAACCCTACTGCTCTAAGGGGGTAGCCCTTTACTAAACACTACAGTGGACCTATCTATACAACCCTACTGCTCTAGGGGGGGTAGCCCTTTACTAAACACTACAGTGGACCTATCTATACAACCCTACTGCTCTAAGGGGGTGGCCCCTTACTAAACACTACAGTGGACCTATCTATACAACCCTACTGCTCTAAGGGGGTGGCCCTTTACTAAACACTACAGTAGACCTATCTATACAACCCTACTGCTCTAAGGGGGTAGCCCTTTACTAAACACTACAGTAGACCTATCTATACAACCCTACTGCTCTAAGGGGGTACCCCTTTACTAAACACTACAGTAGACCTATCTATACAACCCTACTGCTCTAGGGGGGTAACCCCTTTACTAAACACTACAGTAGACCTATCTATACAACCCTACTGCTCTAAGGGGGGTAGCCCTTTACTAAACACTACAGTAGACCTATCTATACAACCCTACTGCTCTAAGGGGGTGGCCCTTTACTAAACACTACAGTAGACCTATCTATACAACCCTACTGCTCTAAGGGGGTAACCCCTTTACTAAACACTACAGTAGACCTATCTATACAACCCTGCTGCTCTAAGGGGGGTAACCCTTTACTAAACACTACAGTAGACCTATCTATACAACCCTACTGCTCTGGGGGGTAGCCCTTTACTAAACACTACAGTAGACCTATCTATACAACCCTACTGCTCTAAGGGGGTGGCCCTTTACTAAACACTACAGTAGACCTATCTATACAGCCCTGCTGCTCTAAGGGGGTAGCCCTTTACTAAACACTACAGTAGACCTATCTATACAACCCTACTGCTCTAAGGGGGTAGCCCCTTTACTAAACACTACAGTAGACCTATCTATACAGCCCTACTGCTCTAAGGGGGTAACCCTTTACTAAACACTACAGTAGACCTATCTATACAACCCTACTGCTCTAAGGGGGTAACCCTTTACTAAACACTACAGTAGACCTATCTATACAACCCTACTGCTCTAAGGGGGTAACCCTTTACTAAACACTACAGTAGACCTATCTATACAACCCTACTGCTCTAAGGGGGTAGCCCTTTACTAAACACTACAGTAGACCTATCTATACAGCCCTACTGCTCTAAGGGGGGTAACCCTTTACTAAACACTACAGTAGACCTATCTATACAACCCTACTGCTCTAAGGGGGTAACCCTTTACTAAACACTACAGTAGACCTATCTATACAACCCTACTGCTCTAAGGGGTAACCCTTTACTAAACACTACAGTAGACCTATCTATACAACCCTACTGCTCTAGGGGGGTAGCCCTTTACTAAACACTACAGTAGACCTATCTATACAACCCTACTGCTCTAAGGGGGGTAACCCCTTTACTAAACACTACAGTAGACCTATCTATACAACCCTGCTGCTCTAAGGGGGTGGCCCTTTACTAAACACTACAGTAGACCTATCTATACAACCCTACTGCTCTAAGGGGGTAACCCTTTACTAAACACTACAGTAGACCTATCTATACAACCCTACTGCTCTAAGGGGGTAACCCCTTTACTAAACACTACAGTAGACCTATCTATACAACCCTACTGCTCTAAGGGGGTAACCCTTTACTAAACACTACAGTAGACCTATCTATACAACCCTACTGCTCTAAGGGGGTAACCCCTTTACTAAACACTACAGTAGACCTATCTATACAACCCTACTGCTCTAAGGGGGGTAACCCCTTTACTAAACACTACAGTAGACCTATCTATACAACCCTACTGCTCTAAGGGGGTAACCCCTTTACTAAACACTACAGTAGACCTATCTATACAACCCTACTGCTCTAAGGGGGGTAACCCCTTTACTAAACACTACAGTAGACCTATCTATACAACCCTACTGCTCTAAGGGGGGTAACCCTTTACTAAACACTACAGTAGACCTATCTATACAACCCTACTGCTCTAAGGGGGTACCCCTTTACTAAACACTACAGTAGACCTATCTATACAACCCTACTGCTCTAAGGGGGTAACCCCTTTACTAAACACTACAGTAGACCTATCTATACAACCCTACTGCTCTAAGGGGGGTAACCCTTTACTAAACACTACAGTAGACCTATCTATACAACCCTACTGCTCTAAGGGGGGTAACCCCTTTACTAAACACTACAGTAGACCTATCTATACAACCCTACTGCTCTAGGGGGGTAACCCCTTTACTAAACACTACAGTAGACCTATCTATACAACCCTACTGCTCTAAGGGGGTAACCCCTTTACTAAACACTACAGTAGACCTATCTATACAACCCTACTGCTCTAAGGGGGGGTAACCCCTTTACTAAACACTACAGTAGACCTATCTATACAACCCTACTGCTCTAAGGGGGGTAACCCTTTACTAAACACTACAGTAGACCTATCTATACAACCCTACTGCTCTAAGGGGGGTAACCCCTTTACTAAACACTACAGTAGACCTATCTATACAACCCTACTGCTCTAAGGGGGGTAACCCCTTTACTAAACACTACAGTAGACCTATCTATACAACCCTACTGCTCTAAGGGGGGTAACCCTTTACTAAACACTACAGTAGACCTATCTATACAACCCTACTGCTCTAAGGGGGGGTAACCCCTTTACTAAACACTACAGTAGACCTATCTATACAACCCTACTGCTCTAAGGGGGGGTAACCCTTTACTAAACACTACAGTAGACCTATCTATACAACCCTACTGCTCTAAGGGGGGTAACCCCTTTACTAAACACTACAGTAGACCTATCTATACAACCCTACTGCTCTAAGGGGGGTAACCCCTTTACTAAACACTACAGTAGACCTATCTATACAACCCTACTGCTCTAAGGGGGGGTAACCCTTTACTAAACACTACAGTAGACCTATCTATACAACCCTACTGCTCTAAGGGGGGTAACCCCTTTACTAAACACTACAGTAGACCTATCTATACAACCCTACTGCTCTAAGGGGGTAACCCCTTTACTAAACACTACAGTAGACCTATCTATACAACCCTACTGCTCTAAGGGGGGGTAACCCCTTTACTAAACACTACAGTAGACCTATCTATACAACCCTACTGCTCTAAGGGGGGGTAACCCCTTTACTAAACACTACAGTAGACCTATCTATACAACCCTACTGCTCTAAGGGGGGGGTAACCCCTTTACTAAACACTACAGTAGACCTATCTATACAACCCTACTGCTCTAAGGGGGTAACCCCTTTACTAAACACTACAGTAGACCTATCTATACAACCCTACTGCTCTAAGGGGGGGTAACCCCTTTACTAAACACTACAGTAGACCTATCTATACAACCCTACTGCTCTAAGGGGGGTAACCCCTTTACTAAACACTACAGTAGACCTATCTATACAACCCTACTGCTCTAAGGGGGGGGTAACCCCTTTACTAAACACTACAGTAGACCTATCTATACAACCCTACTGCTCTAAGGGGGGGGTAACCCCTTTACTAAACACTACAGTAGACCTATCTATACAACCCTACTGCTCTAAGGGGGGGTAACCCCTTTACTAAACACTACAGTAGACCTATCTATACAACCCTACTGCTCTAAGGGGGGTAACCCCTTTACTAAACACTACAGTAGACCTATCTATACAACCCTACTGCTCTAAGGGGGGGTAACCCCTTTACTAAACACTACAGTAGACCTATCTATACAACCCTACTGCTCTAAGGGGGGTAACCCCTTTACTAAACACTACAGTAGACCTATCTATACAACCCTACTGCTCTAAGGGGGGGTAACCCCTTTACTAAACACTACAGTAGACCTATCTATACAACCCTACTGCTCTAAGGGGGGTAACCCCTTTACTAAACACTACAGTAGACCTATCTATACAACCCTACTGCTCTAAGGGGGGGTAACCCCTTTACTAAACACTACAGTAGACCTATCTATACAACCCTACTGCTCTAAGGGGGGGTAACCCTTTACTAAACACTACAGTAGACCTATCTATACAACCCTACTGCTCTAAGGGGGGTAACCCCTTTACTAAACACTACAGTAGACCTATCTATACAACCCTACTGCTCTAAGGGGGGTAACCCCTTTACTAAACACTACAGTAGACCTATCTATACAACCCTACTGCTCTAAGGGGGGGGTAACCCCTTTACTAAACACTACAGTAGACCTATCTATACAACCCTACTGCTCTAAGGGGGGGTAACCCCTTTACTAAACACTACAGTAGACCTATCTATACAACCCTACTGCTCTAAGGGGGGTAACCCCTTTACTAAACACTACAGTAGACCTATCTATACAACCCTACTGCTCTAAGGGGGGGTAACCCCTTTACTAAACACTACAGTAGACCTATCTATACAACCCTACTGCTCTAAGGGGGGGGTAACCCCTTTACTAAACACTACAGTAGACCTATCTATACAACCCTACTGCTCTAAGGGGGGGGTAACCCCTTTACTAAACACTACAGTAGACCTATCTATACAACCCTACTGCTCTAAGGGGGGTAACCCCTTTACTAAACACTACAGTAGACCTATCTATACAACCCTACTGCTCTAAGGGGGGGGTAACCCCTTTACTAAACACTACAGTAGACCTATCTATACAACCCTACTGCTCTAAGGGGGGTAACCCCTTTACTAAACACTACAGTAGACCTATCTATACAACCCTACTGCTCTAAGGGGGGGGTAACCCCTTTACTAAACACTACAGTAGACCTATCTATACAACCCTACTGCTCTAAGGGGGGGGTAACCCCTTTACTAAACACTACAGTAGACCTATCTATACAACCCTACTGCTCTAAGGGGGGGGGTAACCCCTTTACTAAACACTACAGTAGACCTATCTATACAACCCTACTGCTCTAAGGGGGGGTAACCCCTTTACTAAACACTACAGTAGACCTATCTATACAACCCTACTGCTCTAAGGGGGGTAACCCCTTTACTAAACACTACAGTAGACCTATCTATACAACCCTACTGCTCTAAGGGGGGGTAACCCCTTTACTAAACACTACAGTAGACCTATCTATACAACCCTACTGCTCTAAGGGGGGTAACCCCTTTACTAAACACTACAGTAGACCTATCTATACAACCCTACTGCTCTAAGGGGGGGGTAACCCTTTACTAAACACTACAGTAGACCTATCTATACAACCCTACTGCTCTAAGGGGGGGTAACCCCTTTACTAAACACTACAGTAGACCTATCTATACAACCCTACTGCTCTAAGGGGGGGTAACCCCTTTACTAAACACTACAGTAGACCTATCTATACAACCCTACTGCTCTAAGGGGGGGTAACCCCTTTACTAAACACTACAGTAGACCTATCTATACAACCCTACTGCTCTAAGGGGGGGTAACCCTTTACTAAACACTACAGTAGACCTATCTATACAACCCTACTGCTCTAAGGGGGGTAACCCCTTTACTAAACACTACAGTAGACCTATCTATACAACCCTACTGCTCTAAGGGGGGGGTAACCCCTTTACTAAACACTACAGTAGACCTATCTATACAACCCTACTGCTCTAAGGGGGGGTAACCCCTTTACTAAACACTACAGTAGACCTAACTATACAACCCTACTGCTCTAAGGGGGGGGTAACCCCTTTACTAAACACTACAGTAGACCTATCTATACAACCCTACTGCTCTAAGGGGGGTAACCCCTTTACTAAACACTACAGTAGACCTATCTATACAACCCTACTGCTCTAAGGGGGGGGGTAACCCCTTTACTAAACACTACAGTAGACCTATCTATACAACCCTACTGCTCTAAGGGGGGGGTAACCCCTTTACTAAACACTACAGTAGACCTATCTATACAACCCTACTGCTCTAAGGGGGTAACCCCTTTACTAAACACTACAGTAGACCTATCTATACAACCCTACTGCTCTAAGGGGGGTAACCCCTTTACTAAACACTACAGTAGACCTATCTATACAACCCTACTGCTCTAAGGGGGGGGTAACCCCTTTACTAAACACTACAGTAGACCTATCTATACAACCCTACTGCTCTAAGGGGGGGTAACCCCTTTACTAAACACTACAGTAGACCTATCTATACAACCCTACTGCTCTAAGGGGGGTAACCCCTTTACTAAACACTACAGTAGACCTATCTATACAACCCTACTGCTCTAAGGGGGGTAACCCCTTTACTAAACACTACAGTAGACCTATCTATACAACCCTACTGCTCTAAGGGGGGGTAACCCCTTTACTAAACACTACAGTAGACCTAACTATACAACCCTACTGCTCTAAGGGGGGGGTAACCCCTTTACTAAACACTACAGTAGACCTATCTATACAACCCTACTGCTCTAAGGGGGGGGTAACCCCTTTACTAAACACTACAGTAGACCTATCTATACAACCCTACTGCTCTAAAGGGGGGGTAACCCCTTTACTAAACACTACAGTAGACCTATCTATACAACCCTACTGCTCTAAGGGGGGTAACCCTTTACTAAACACTACAGTAGACCTATCTATACAACCCTACTGCTCTAAGGGGGGGTAACCCTTTACTAAACACTACAGTAGACCTATCTATACAACCCTACTGCTCTAAGGGGGTGGGAACCCCTTTACTAAACACTACAGTAGACCTATCTATACAACCCTACTGCTCTAAGGGGGGGGTAACCCCTTTACTAAACACTACAGTAGACCTATCTATACAACCCTACTGCTCTAAGGGGGGGTAACCCCTTTACTAAACACTACAGTAGACCTATCTATACAACCCTACTGCTCTAAGGGGGGGGGTAACCCCTTTACTAAACACTACAGTAGACCTATCTATACAACCCTACTGCTCTAAGGGGGGTAACCCCTTTACTAAACACTACAGTAGACCTATCTATACAACCCTACTGCTCTAAGGGGGGGTAACCCTTTACTAAACACTACAGTAGACCTATCTATACAACCCTACTGCTCTAAGGGGGGTAACCCCTTTACTAAACACTACAGTAGACCTATCTATACAACCCTACTGCTCTAAGGGGGGGGGTAACCCCTTTACTAAACACTACAGTAGACCTATCTATACAACCCTACTGCTCTAAGGGGGGTAACCCCTTTACTAAACACTACAGTAGACCTATCTATACAACCCTACTGCTCTAAGGGGGGGGTAACCCCTTTACTAAACACTACAGTAGACCTATCTATACAACCCTACTGCTCTAAGGGGGGTAACCCCTTTACTAAACACTACAGTAGACCTATCTATACAACCCTACTGCTCTAAGGGGGGGTAACCCCTTTACTAAACACTACAGTAGACCTATCTATACAACCCTACTGCTCTAAGGGGGGTAACCCCTTTACTAAACACTACAGTAGACCTATCTATACAACCCTACTGCTCTAAGGGGGGGGTAACCCCTTTACTAAACACTACAGTAGACCTATCTATACAACCCTACTGCTCTAAGGGGGGGTAACCCCTTTACTAAACACTACAGTAGACCTATCTATACAACCCTACTGCTCTAAGGGGGGGTAACCCCTTTACTAAACACTACAGTAGACCTATCTATACAACCCTACTGCTCTAAGGGGGGGTAACCCCTTTACTAAACACTACAGTAGACCTATCTATACAACCCTACTGCTCTAAGGGGGGGTAACCCCTTTACTAAACACTACAGTAGACCTATCTATACAACCCTACTGCTCTAAGGGGGGGTAACCCCTTTACTAAACACTACAGTAGACCTATCTATACAACCCTACTGCTCTAAGGGGGGTAACCCCTTTACTAAACACTACAGTAGACCTATCTATACAACCCTACTGCTCTAAGGGGGGGTAACCCCTTTACTAAACACTACAGTAGACCTATCTATACAACCCTACTGCTCTAAGGGGGGGTAACCCCTTTACTAAACACTACAGTAGACCTATCTATACAACCCTACTGCTCTAAGGGGGGGGTAACCCCTTTACTAAACACTACAGTAGACCTATCTATACAACCCTACTGCTCTAAGGGGGGGGGGTAACCCCTTTACTAAACACTACAGTAGACCTATCTATACAACCCTACTGCTCTAAGGGGGGGGTAAACCCTTTACTAAACACTACAGTAGACCTATCTATACAACCCTACTGCTCTAAGGGGGGGGTAACCCCTTTACTAAACACTACAGTAGACCTATCTATACAACCCTACTGCTCTAAGGGGGGGGTAACCCCTTTACTAAACACTACAGTAGACCTATCTATACAACCCTACTGCTCTAAGGGGGGTAACCCCTTTACTAAACACTACAGTAGACCTATCTATACAACCCTACTGCTCTAAGGGGGGGGTAACCCCTTTACTAAACACTACAGTAGACCTATCTATACAACCCTACTGCTCTAAGGGGGGGGTAACCCCTTTACTAAACACTACAGTAGACCTATCTATACAACCCTACTGCTCTAAGGGGGGGTAACCCCTTTACTAAACACTACAGTAGACCTATCTATACAACCCTACTGCTCTAAGGGGGGTAACCCCTTTACTAAACACTACAGTAGACCTATCTATACAACCCTACTGCTCTAAGGGGGGGTAACCCTTTACTAAACACTACAGTAGACCTATCTATACAACCCTACTGCTCTAAGGGGGGGGTAACCCCTTTACTAAACACTACAGTAGACCTATCTATACAACCCTACTGCTCTAAGGGGGGGTAACCCCTTTACTAAACACTACAGTAGACCTATCTATACAACCCTACTGCTCTAAGGGGGGTAACCCCTTTACTAAACACTACAGTAGACCTATCTATACAACCCTACTGCTCTAAGGGGGGGGTAACCCCTTTACTAAACACTACAGTAGACCTATCTATACAACCCTACTGCTCTAAGGGGGGGGTAACCCCTTTACTAAACACTACAGTAGACCTATCTATACAACCCTACTGCTCTAAGGGGGGGGTAACCCCTTTACTAAACACTACAGTAGACCTATCTATACAACCCTACTGCTCTAAGGGGGGGGGTAACCCTTTACTAAACACTACAGTAGACCTATCTATACAACCCTACTGCTCTAAGGGGGGGGTAACCCCTTTACTAAACACTACAGTAGACCTATCTATACAACCCTACTGCTCTAAGGGGGGGTAACCCCTTTACTAAACACTACAGTAGACCTATCTATACAACCCTACTGCTCTAAGGGGGGTACCCTTTACTAAACACTACAGTAGACCTATCTATACAACCCTACTGCTCTAAGGGGGGGGGTAACCCCTTTACTAAACACTACAGTAGACCTATCTATACAACCCTACTGCTCTAAGGGGGGGTAACCCTTTACTAAACACTACAGTAGACCTATCTATACAACCCTACTGCTCTAAGGGGGGGTAACCCCTTTACTAAACACTACAGTAGACCTATCTATACAACCCTACTGCTCTAAGGGGGGGGTAACCCCTTTACTAAACACTACAGTAGACCTATCTATACAACCCTACTGCTCTAAGGGGGGGTAACCCCTTTACTAAACACTACAGTAGACCTATCTATACAACCCTACTGCTCTAAGGGGGGGGTAACCCCTTTACTAAACACTACAGTAGACCTATCTATACAACCCTACTGCTCTAAGGGGGGGGGGTAACCCCTTTACTAAACACTACAGTAGACCTATCTATACAACCCTACTGCTCTAAGGGGGGTAACCCCTTTACTAAACACTACAGTAGACCTATCTATACAACCCTACTGCTCTAAGGGGGGGTAACCCCTTTACTAAACACTACAGTAGACCTATCTATACAACCCTACTGCTCTAAGGGGGGGGGTAACCCCTTTACTAAACACTACAGTAGACCTATCTATACAACCCTACTGCTCTAAGGGGGGTAACCCCTTTACTAAACACTACAGTAGACCTATCTATACAACCCTACTGCTCTAAGGGGGGGTAACCCCTTTACTAAACACTACAGTAGACCTATCTATACAACCCTACTGCTCTAAGGGGGGGGTAACCCTTTACTAAACATTACAGTAGACCTATCTATACAACCCTACTGCTCTAAGGGGGGTAACCCCTTTACTAAACACTACAGTAGACCTATCTATACAACCCTACTGCTCTAAGGGGGGGGTAACCCCTTTACTAAACACTACAGTAGACCTATCTATACAACCCTACTGCTCTAAGGGGGGGTAACCCCTTTACTAAACACTACAGTAGACCTATCTATACAACCCTACTGCTCTAAGGGGGGGGTAACCCCTTTACTAAACACTACAGTAGACCTATCTATACAACCCTACTGCTCTAAGGGGGGGTAACCCCTTTACTAAACACTACAGTAGACCTATCTATACAACCCTACTGCTCTAAGGGGGGGTAACCCCTTTACTAAACACTACAGTAGACCTATCTATACAACCCTACTGCTCTAAGGGGGGTAACCCCTTTACTAAACACTACAGTAGACCTATCTATACAACCCTACTGCTCTAAGGGGGGGTAACCCTTTACTAAACACTACAGTAGACCTATCTATACAACCCTACTGCTCTAAGGGGGGGTAACCCCTTTACTAAACACTACAGTAGACCTATCTATACAACCCTACTGCTCTAAAGGGGGGGTAACCCCTTTACTAAACACTACAGTAGACCTATCTATACAACCCTACTGCTCTAAGGGGGGGTAACCCCTTTACTAAACACTACAGTAGACCTATCTATACAACCCTACTGCTCTAAGGGGGGGGTAACCCCTTTACTAAACACTACAGTAGACCTATCTATACAACCCTACTGCTCTAAGGGGGGGGTAACCCCTTTACTAAACACTACAGTAGACCTATCTATACAACCCTACTGCTCTAAGGGGGGGTAACCCCTTTACTAAACACTACAGTAGACCTATCTATACAACCCTACTGCTCTAAGGGGGGGTAACCCCTTTACTAAACACTACAGTAGACCTATCTATACAACCCTACTGCTCTAAGGGGGGGTAACCCCTTTACTAAACACTACAGTAGACCTATCTATACAACCCTACTGCTCTAAGGGGGGTAACCCCTTTACTAAACACTACAGTAGACCTATCTATACAACCCTACTGCTCTAAGGGGGGGTAACCCCTTTACTAAACACTACAGTAGACCTATCTATACAACCCTACTGCTCTAAGGGGGGGGTAACCCCTTTACTAAACACTACAGTAGACCTATCTATACAACCCTACTGCTCTAAGGGGGGGGGTAACCCCTTTACTAAACACTACAGTAGACCTATCTATACAACCCTACTGCTCTAAGGGGGGGTAACCCCTTTACTAAACACTACAGTAGACCTATCTATACAACCCTACTGCTCTAAGGGGGGGTAACCCCTTTACTAAACACTACAGTAGACCTATCTATACAACCCTACTGCTCTAAGGGGGGGGGTAACCCCTTTACTAAACACTACAGTAGACCTATCTATACAACCCTACTGCTCTAAGGGGGGGGTAACCCCTTTACTAAACACTACAGTAGACCTATCTATACAACCCTACTGCTCTAAGGGGGTAACCCCTTTACTAAACACTACAGTAGACCTATCTATACAACCCTACTGCTCTAAGGGGGGGGTAACCCCTTTACTAAACACTACAGTAGACCTATCTATACAACCCTACTGCTCTAAGGGGGGGTAACCCCTTTACTAAACACTACAGTAGACCTATCTATACAACCCTACTGCTCTAAGGGGGGGGTAACCCCTTTACTAAACACTACAGTAGACCTATCTATACAACCCTACTGCTCTAAGGGGGGGGTAACCCCTTTACTAAACACTACAGTAGACCTATCTATACAACCCTACTGCTCTAAGGGGGGGGTAACCCCTTTACTAAACACTACAGTAGACCTATCTATACAACCCTACTGCTCTAAGGGGGGGTAACCCCTTTACTAAACACTACAGTAGACCTATCTATACAACCCTACTGCTCTAAGGGGGGGGTAACCCCTTTACTAAACACTACAGTAGACCTATCTATACAACCCTACTGCTCTAAGGGGGGGTAACCCCTTTACTAAACACTACAGTAGACCTATCTATACAACCCTACTGCTCTAAGGGGGGGTAACCCCTTTACTAAACACTACAGTAGACCTATCTATACAACCCTACTGCTCTAAGGGGGGGGTAACCCCTTTACTAAACACTACAGTAGACCTATCTATACAACCCTACTGCTCTAAGGGGGGGTAACCCCTTTACTAAACACTACAGTAGACCTATCTATACAACCCTACTGCTCTAAGGGGGGTAACCCCTTTACTAAACACTACAGTAGACCTATCTATACAACCCTACTGCTCTAAGGGGGGGTAACCCCTTTACTAAACACTACAGTAGACCTATCTATACAACCCTACTGCTCTAAGGGGGGGGGTAACCCCTTTACTAAACACTACAGTAGACCTATCTATACAACCCTACTGCTCTAAGGGGGGGGGTAACCCCTTTACTAAACACTACAGTAGACCTATCTATACAACCCTACTGCTCTAAGGGGGGGTAACCCCTTTACTAAACACTACAGTAGACCTATCTATACAACCCTACTGCTCTAAGGGGGGGTAACCCCTTTACTAAACACTACAGTAGACCTATCTATACAACCCTACTGCTCTAAGGGGGGGTAACCCCTTTACTAAACACTACAGTAGACCTATCTATACAACCCTACTGCTCTAAGGGGGGGTAACCCCTTTACTAAACACTACAGTAGACCTATCTATACAACCCTACTGCTCTAAGGGGGGGGTAACCCCTTTACTAAACACTACAGTAGACCTATCTATACAACCCTACTGCTCTAAGGGGGGTAACCCTTTACTAAACACTACAGTAGACCTATCTATACAACCCTACTGCTCTAAGGGGGGGTAACCCCTTTACTAAACACTACAGTAGACCTATCTATACAACCCTACTGCTCTAAGGGGGGGGTAACCCCTTTACTAAACACTACAGTAGACCTATCTATACAACCCTACTGCTCTAAGGGGGGGGTAACCCCTTTACTAAACACTACAGTAGACCTATCTATACAACCCTACTGCTCTAAGGGGGGGTAACCCCTTTACTAAACACTACAGTAGACCTATCTATACAACCCTACTGCTCTAAGGGGGGGGTAACCCCTTTACTAAACACTACAGTAGACCTATCTATACAACCCTACTGCTCTAAGGGGGGGTAACCCTTTACTAAACACTACAGTAGACCTATCTATACAACCCTACTGCTCTAAGGGGGGGTAACCCCTTTACTAAACACTACAGTAGACCTATCTATACAACCCTACTGCTCTAAGGGGGGGGTAACCCCTTTACTAAACACTACAGTAGACCTATCTATACAACCCTACTGCTCTAAGGGGGGGTAACCCCTTTACTAAACACTACAGTAGACCTATCTATACAACCCTACTGCTCTAAGGGGGGGTAACCCCTTTACTAAACACTACAGTAGACCTATCTATACAACCCTACTGCTCTAAGGGGGGGTAACCCCTTTACTAAACACTACAGTAGACCTATCTATACAACCCTACTGCTCTAAGGGGGGGGTAACCCCTTTACTAAACACTACAGTAGACCTATCTATACAACCCTACTGCTCTAAGGGGGGGTAACCCCTTTACTAAACACTACAGTAGACCTATCTATACAACCCTACTGCTCTAAGGGGGGGTAACCCCTTTACTAAACACTACAGTAGACCTATCTATACAACCCTACTGCTCTAAGGGGGGGGGTAACCCCTTTACTAAACACTACAGTAGACCTATCTATACAACCCTACTGCTCTAAGGGGGGTAACCCCTTTACTAAACACTACAGTAGACCTATCTATACAACCCTACTGCTCTAAGGGGGGTAACCCCTTTACTAAACACTACAGTAGACCTATCTATACAACCCTACTGCTCTAAGGGGGGGGTAACCCTTTACTAAACATTACAGTAGACCTATCTATACAACCCTACTGCTCTAAGGGGGGGTAACCCCTTTACTAAACACTACAGTAGACCTATCTATACAACCCTACTGCTCTAAGGGGGGGTAACCCCTTTACTAAACACTACAGTAGACCTATCTATACAACCCTACTGCTCTAAGGGGGGGGGGTAACCCCTTTACTAAACACTACAGTAGACCTATCTATACAACCCTACTGCTCTAAGGGGGGTAACCCCTTTACTAAACACTACAGTAGACCTATCTATACAACCCTACTGCTCTAAGGGGGGGTAACCCCTTTACTAAACACTACAGTAGACCTATCTATACAACCCTACTGCTCTAAGGGGGGTAACCCCTTTACTAAACACTACAGTAGACCTATCTATACAACCCTACTGCTCTAAGGGGGGGTAACCCCTTTACTAAACACTACAGTAGACCTATCTATACAACCCTACTGCTCTAAGGGGGGTAACCCCTTTACTAAACACTACAGTAGACCTATCTATACAACCCTACTGCTCTAAGGGGGGGGTAACCCCTTTACTAAACACTACAGTAGACCTATCTATACAACCCTACTGCTCTAAGGGGGGGTAACCCCTTTACTAAACACTACAGTAGACCTATCTATACAACCCTACTGCTCTAAGGGGGGGTAACCCCTTTACTAAACACTACAGTAGACCTATCTATACAACCCTACTGCTCTAAGGGGGGTAACCCCTTTACTAAACACTACAGTAGACCTATCTATACAACCCTACTGCTCTAAGGGGGGGTAACCCCTTTACTAAACACTACAGTAGACCTATCTATACAACCCTACTGCTCTAAGGGGGGGGTAACCCCTTTACTAAACACTACAGTAGACCTATCTATACAACCCTACTGCTCTAAGGGGGGGTAACCCCTTTACTAAACACTACAGTAGACCTATCTATACAACCCTACTGCTCTAAGGGGGGGTAACCCCTTTACTAAACACTACAGTAGACCTATCTATACAACCCTACTGCTCTAAGGGGGGGGTAACCCCTTTACTAAACACTACAGTAGACCTATCTATACAACCCTACTGCTCTAAGGGGGGGTAACCCCTTTACTAAACACTACAGTAGACCTATCTATACAACCCTACTGCTCTAAGGGGGGGTAACCCCTTTACTAAACACTACAGTAGACCTATCTATACAACCCTACTGCTCTAAGGGGGGGTAACCCCTTTACTAAACACTACAGTAGACCTATCTATACAACCCTACTGCTCTAAGGGGGGGGTAACCCCTTTACTAAACACTACAGTAGACCTATCTATACAACCCTACTGCTCTAAGGGGGGTAACCCCTTTACTAAACACTACAGTAGACCTATCTATACAACCCTACTGCTCTAAGGGGGGGTAACCCCTTTACTAAACACTACAGTAGACCTATCTATACAACCCTACTGCTCTAAGGGGGGTAACCCCTTTACTAAACACTACAGTAGACCTATCTATACAACCCTACTGCTCTAAGGGGGGTAACCCCTTTACTAAACACTACAGTAGACCTATCTATACAACCCTACTGCTCTAAGGGGGGGTAACCCCTTTACTAAACACTACAGTAGACCTATCTATACAACCCTACTGCTCTAAGGGGGGTAACCCCTTTACTAAACACTACAGTAGACCTATCTATACAACCCTACTGCTCTAAGGGGGGGTAACCCCTTTACTAAACACTACAGTAGACCTATCTATACAACCCTACTGCTCTAAGGGGGGGTAACCCCTTTACTAAACACTACAGTAGACCTATCTATACAACCCTACTGCTCTAAGGGGGGTAACCCCTTTACTAAACACTACAGTAGACCTATCTATACAACCCTACTGCTCTAAGGGGGGGGTAACCCTTTACTAAACACTACAGTAGACCTATCTATACAACCCTACTGCTCTAAGGGGGGTAACCCTTTACTAAACACTACAGTAGACCTATCTATACAACCCTACTGCTCTAAGGGGGGGTAACCCCTTTACTAAACACTACAGTAGACCTATCTATACAACCCTACTGCTCTAAGGGGGGGTAACCCCTTTACTAAACACTACAGTAGACCTATCTATACAACCCTACTGCTCTAAGGGGGGTAACCCCTTTACTAAACACTACAGTAGACCTATCTATACAACCCTACTGCTCTAAGGGGGGGGTAACCCCTTTACTAAACACTACAGTAGACCTATCTATACAACCCTACTGCTCTAAGGGGGGGTAACCCCTTTACTAAACACTACAGTAGACCTATCTATACAACCCTACTGCTCTAAGGGGGGGGTAACCCCTTTACTAAACACTACAGTAGACCTATCTATACAACCCTACTGCTCTAAGGGGGGGTAACCCCTTTACTAAACACTACAGTAGACCTATCTATACAACCCTACTGCTCTAAGGGGGGGGGTTAACCCTTTACTAAACACTACAGTAGACCTATCTATACAACCCTACTGCTCTAAGGGGGGTAACCCCTTTACTAAACACTACAGTAGACCTATCTATACAACCCTACTGCTCTAAGGGGGGTAACCCCTTTACTAAACACTACAGTAGACCTATCTATACAACCCTACTGCTCTAAGGGGGGTAACCCCTTTACTAAACACTACAGTAGACCTATCTATACAACCCTACTGCTCTAAGGGGGGGGTAACCCCTTTACTAAACACTACAGTAGACCTATCTATACAACCCTACTGCTCTAAGGGGGGGTAACCCCTTTACTAAACACTACAGTAGACCTATCTATACAACCCTACTGCTCTAAGGGGGGTAACCCCTTTACTAAACACTACAGTAGACCTATCTATACAACCCTACTGCTCTAAGGGGGGGTAACCCCTTTACTAAACACTACAGTAGACCTATCTATACAACCCTACTGCTCTAAGGGGGGTAACCCTTTACTAAACACTACAGTAGACCTATCTATACAACCCTACTGCTCTAAGGGGGGGTAACCCCTTTACTAAACACTACAGTAGACCTATCTATACAACCCTACTGCTCTAAGGGGGGGGTAACCCCTTTACTAAACACTACAGTAGACCTATCTATACAACCCTACTGCTCTAAGGGGGGGTAACCCCTTTACTAAACACTACAGTAGACCTATCTATACAACCCTACTGCTCTAAGGGGGGGTAACCCCTTTACTAAACACTACAGTAGACCTATCTATACAACCCTACTGCTCTAAGTGGGGGTAACCCCTTTACTAAACACTACAGTAGACCTATCTATACAACCCTACTGCTCTAAGGGGGGGTAACCCCTTTACTAAACACTACAGTAGACCTAACTATACAACCCTACTGCTCTAAGGGGGGTAACCCCTTTACTAAACACTACAGTAGACCTATCTATACAACCCTACTGCTCTAAGGGGGGTAACCCCTTTACTAAACACTACAGTAGACCTATCTATACAACCCTACTGCTCTAAGGGGGGGTAACCCCTTTACTAAACACTACAGTAGACCTATCTATACAACCCTACTGCTCTAAGGGGGGGTAACCCCTTTACTAAACACTACAGTAGACCTATCTATACAACCCTACTGCTCTAAGGGGGGGTAACCCCTTTACTAAACACTACAGTAGACCTATCTATACAACCCTACTGCTCTAAGGGGGGTAACCCCTTTACTAAACACTACAGTAGACCTATCTATACAACCCTACTGCTCTAAGGGGGGGTAACCCCTTTACTAAACACTACAGTAGACCTATCTATACAACCCTACTGCTCTAAGGGGGGGGGTAACCCTTTACTAAACACTACAGTAGACCTATCTATACAACCCTACTGCTCTAAGGGGGGGGTAACCCCTTTACTAAACACTACAGTAGACCTATCTATACAACCCTACTGCTCTAAGGGGGGGTAACCCCTTTACTAAACACTACAGTAGACCTATCTATACAACCCTACTGCTCTAAGGGGGGGTAACCCCTTTACTAAACACTACAGTAGACCTATCTATACAACCCTACTGCTCTAAGGGGGGGTAACCCCTTTACTAAACACTACAGTAGACCTATCTATACAACCCTACTGCTCTAAGGGGGGGTAACCCCTTTACTAAACACTACAGTAGACCTATCTATACAACCCTACTGCTCTAAGGGGGGGTAACCCCTTTACTAAACACTACAGTAGACCTATCTATACAACCCTACTGCTCTAAGGGGGGTAACCCCTTTACTAAACACTACAGTAGACCTATCTATACAACCCTACTGCTCTAAGGGGGGTAACCCCTTTACTAAACACTACAGTAGACCTATCTATACAACCCTACTGCTCTAAGGGGGGTAACCCCTTTACTAAACACTACAGTAGACCTATCTATACAACCCTACTGCTCTAAGGGGGGGGTAACCCCTTTACTAAACACTACAGTAGACCTATCTATACAACCCTACTGCTCTAAGGGGGGGTAACCCCTTTACTAAACACTACAGTAGACCTATCTATACAACCCTACTGCTCTAAGGGGGGGGGTAACCCCTTTACTAAACACTACAGTAGACCTATCTATACAACCCTACTGCTCTAAGGGGGGTAACCCCTTTACTAAACACTACAGTAGACCTATCTATACAACCCTACTGCTCTAAGGGGGGGTAACCCCTTTACTAAACACTACAGTAGACCTATCTATACAACCCTACTGCTCTAAGGGGGGGTAACCCCTTTACTAAACACTACAGTAGACCTATCTATACAACCCTACTGCTCTAAGGGGGGGTAACCCCTTTACTAAACACTACAGTAGACCTATCTATACAACCCTACTGCTCTAAGGGGGGGTAACCCTTTACTAAACACTACAGTAGACCTATCTATACAACCCTACTGCTCTAAGGGGGGGTAACCCCTTTACTAAACACTACAGTAGACCTATCTATACAACCCTACTGCTCTAAGGGGGGTAACCCCTTTACTAAACACTACAGTAGACCTATCTATACAACCCTACTGCTCTAAGGGGGGGTAACCCCTTTACTAAACACTACAGTAGACCTATCTATACAACCCTACTGCTCTAAGGGGGGTAACCCCTTTACTAAACACTACAGTAGACCTATCTATACAACCCTACTGCTCTAAGGGGGGGTAACCCCTTTACTAAACACTACAGTAGACCTATCTATACAACCCTACTGCTCTAAGGGGGGGTAACCCCTTTACTAAACACTACAGTAGACCTATCTATACAACCCTACTGCTCTAAGGGGGGTAACCCTTTACTAAACACTACAGTAGACCTATCTATACAACCCTACTGCTCTAAGGGGGGGTAACCCTTTACTAAACACTACAGTAGACCTATCTATACAACCCTACTGCTCTAAGGGGGGTAACCCCTTTACTAAACACTACAGTAGACCTATCTATACAACCCTACTGCTCTAAGGGGGGTAACCCCTTTACTAAACACTACAGTAGACCTATCTATACAACCCTACTGCTCTAAGGGGGGGTAACCCCTTTACTAAACACTACAGTAGACCTATCTATACAACCCTACTGCTCTAAGGGGGGGGTAACCCCTTTACTAAACACTACAGTAGACCTATCTATACAACCCTACTGCTCTAAGGGGGGTAACCCCTTTACTAAACACTACAGTAGACCTATCTATACAACCCTACTGCTCTAAGGGGGGGGTAACCCCTTTACTAAACACTACAGTAGACCTATCTATACAACCCTACTGCTCTAAGGGGGGGTAACCCCTTTACTAAACACTACAGTAGACCTATCTATACAACCCTACTGCTCTAAGGGGGGGGTAACCCCTTTACTAAACACTACAGTAGACCTATCTATACAACCCTACTGCTCTAAGGGGGGTAACCCCTTTACTAAACACTACAGTAGACCTATCTATACAACCCTACTGCTCTAAGGGGGTAACCCTTTACTAAACACTACAGTAGACCTATCTATACAACCCTACTGCTCTAAGGGGGGTAACCCCTTTACTAAACACTACAGTAGACCTATCTATACAACCCTACTGCTCTAAGGGGGGGTAACCCCTTTACTAAACACTACAGTAGACCTATCTATACAACCCTACTGCTCTAAGGGGGGGTAACCCCTTTACTAAACACTACAGTAGACCTATCTATACAACCCTACTGCTCTAAGTGGGGGTAACCCCTTTACTAAACACTACAGTAGACCTATCTATACAACCCTACTGCTCTAAGGGGGGGGTAACCCCTTTACTAAACACTACAGTAGACCTATCTATACAACCCTACTGCTCTAAGGGGGGTAACCCCTTTACTAAACACTACAGTAGACCTATCTATACAACCCTACTGCTCTAAGGGGGGGTAACCCCTTTACTAAACACTACAGTAGACCTATCTATACAACCCTACTGCTCTAAGGGGGGGTAACCCCTTTACTAAACACTACAGTAGACCTATCTATACAACCCTACTGCTCTAAGGGGGGGTAACCCCTTTACTAAACACTACAGTAGACCTATCTATACAACCCTACTGCTCTAAGGGGGGTAACCCCTTTACTAAACACTACAGTAGACCTATCTATACAACCCTACTGCTCTAAGGGGGGGTAACCCCTTTACTAAACACTACAGTAGACCTATCTATACAACCCTACTGCTCTAAGGGGGGGTAACCCCTTTACTAAACACTACAGTAGACCTATCTATACAACCCTACTGCTCTAAGGGGGGTAACCCCTTTACTAAACACTACAGTAGACCTATCTATACAACCCTACTGCTCTAAGGGGGGTAACCCCTTTACTAAACACTACAGTAGACCTATCTATACAACCCTACTGCTCTAAGGGGGGGTAACCCCTTTACTAAACACTACAGTAGACCTATCTATACAACCCTACTGCTCTAAGGGGGGGTAACCCCTTTACTAAACACTACAGTAGACCTATCTATACAACCCTACTGCTCTAAGGGGGGGTAACCCCTTTACTAAACACTACAGTAGACCTATCTATACAACCCTACTGCTCTAAGGGGGGTAACCCCTTTACTAAACACTACAGTAGACCTATCTATACAACCCTACTGCTCTAAGGGGGGGTAACCCCTTTACTAAACACTACAGTAGACCTATCTATACAACCCTACTGCTCTAAGGGGGGTAACCCCTTTACTAAACACTACAGTAGACCTATCTATACAACCCTACTGCTCTAAGGGGGGGTAACCCCTTTACTAAACACTACAGTAGACCTATCTATACAACCCTACTGCTCTAAGGGGGGTAACCCTTTACTAAACACTACAGTAGACCTATCTATACAACCCTACTGCTCTAAGGGGGGGGTAACCCCTTTACTAAACACTACAGTAGACCTATCTATACAACCCTACTGCTCTAAGGGGGGTAACCCTTTACTAAACACTACAGTAGACCTATCTATACAACCCTACTGCTCTAAGGGGGGGTAACCCCTTTACTAAACACTACAGTAGACCTATCTATACAACCCTACTGCTCTAAGGGGGGTAACCCCTTTACTAAACACTACAGTAGACCTATCTATACAACCCTACTGCTCTAAGGGGGGGTAACCCCTTTACTAAACACTACAGTAGACCTATCTATACAACCCTACTGCTCTAAGGGGGGGTAACCCCTTTACTAAACACTACAGTAGACCTATCTATACAACCCTACTGCTCTAAGGGGGGTAACCCCTTTACTAAACACTACAGTAGACCTATCTATACAACCCTACTGCTCTAAGGGGGGTAACCCCTTTACTAAACACTACAGTAGACCTATCTATACAACCCTACTGCTCTAGAGGGGGGGTAACCCCTTTACTAAACACTACAGTAGACCTATCTATACAACCCTACTGCTCTAAGGGGGGGTAACCCCTTTACTAAACACTACAGTAGACCTATCTATACAACCCTACTGCTCTAAGGGGGGGTAACCCCTTTACTAAACACTACAGTAGACCTATCTATACAACCCTACTGCTCTAAGGGGGGGGTAACCCCTTTACTAAACACTACAGTAGACCTATCTATACAACCCTACTGCTCTAAGGGGGGTAACCCCTTTACTAAACACTACAGTAGACCTATCTATACAACCCTACTGCTCTAAGGGGGGGGTAACCCCTTTACTAAACACTACAGTAGACCTATCTATACAACCCTACTGCTCTAAGGGGGGGTAACCCCTTTACTAAACACTACAGTAGACCTATCTATACAACCCTACTGCTCTAAGGGGGTAACCCCTTTACTAAACACTACAGTAGACCTATCTATACAACCCTACTGCTCTAAGGGGGGGGTAACCCTTTACTAAACACTACAGTAGACCTATCTATACAACCCTACTGCTCTAAGGGGGGGTAACCCCTTTACTAAACACTACAGTAGACCTATCTATACAACCCTACTGCTCTAAGGGGGTAACCCCTTTACTAAACACTACAGTAGACCTATCTATACAACCCTACTGCTCTAAGGGGGGTAACCCCTTTACTAAACACTACAGTAGACCTATCTATACAACCCTACTGCTCTAAGGGGGTAACCCCTTTACTAAACACTACAGTAGACCTATCTATACAACCCTACTGCTCTAAGGGGGGGTAACCCCTTTACTAAACACTACAGTAGACCTATCTATACAACCCTACTGCTCTAAGGGGGGGTAACCCCTTTACTAAACACTACAGTAGACCTATCTATACAACCCTACTGCTCTAAGGGGGGGGTAACCCCTTTACTAAACACTACAGTAGACCTATCTATACAACCCTACTGCTCTAAGGGGGGTAACCCTTTACTAAACACTACAGTAGACCTATCTATACAACCCTACTGCTCTAAGGGGGGGGTAACCCCTTTACTAAACACTACAGTAGACCTATCTATACAACCCTACTGCTCTAAGGGGGGGTAACCCCTTTACTAAACACTACAGTAGACCTATCTATACAACCCTACTGCTCTAAGGGGGGTAACCCCTTTACTAAACACTACAGTAGACCTATCTATACAACCCTACTGCTCTAAGGGGGGGTAACCCCTTTACTAAACACTACAGTAGACCTATCTATACAACCCTACTGCTCTAAGGGGGGTAACCCCTTTACTAAACACTACAGTAGACCTATCTATACAACCCTACTGCTCTAAGGGGGGGTAACCCCTTTACTAAACACTACAGTAGACCTATCTATACAACCCTACTGCTCTAAGGGGGTAACCCCTTTACTAAACACTACAGTAGACCTATCTATACAACCCTACTGCTCTAAGGGGGGTAACCCCTTTACTAAACACTACAGTAGACCTATCTATACAACCCTACTGCTCTAAGGGGGGGTAACCCCTTTACTAAACACTACAGTAGACCTATCTATACAACCCTACTGCTCTAAGGGGGGTAACCCCTTTACTAAACACTACAGTAGACCTATCTATACAACCCTACTGCTCTAAGGGGGGTAACCCCTTTACTAAACACTACAGTAGACCTATCTATACAACCCTACTGCTCTAAGGGGGGGGGGTAACCCTTTACTAAACACTACAGTAGACCTATCTATACAACCCTACTGCTCTAAGGGGGGGTAACCCCTTTACTAAACACTACAGTAGACCTATCTATACAACCCTACTGCTCTAAGGGGGGGTAACCCCTTTACTAAACACTACAGTAGACCTATCTATACAACCCTACTGCTCTAAGGGGGGTAACCCCTTTACTAAACACTACAGTAGACCTATCTATACAACCCTACTGCTCTAAGGGGGGGTAACCCCTTTACTAAACACTACAGTAGACCTATCTATACAACCCTACTGCTCTAAGGGGGGGGTAACCCCTTTACTAAACACTACAGTAGACCTATCTATACAACCCTACTGCTCTAAGGGGGGGTAACCCCTTTACTAAACACTACAGTAGACCTATCTATACAACCCTACTGCTCTAAGGGGGGGTAACCCCTTTACTAAACACTACAGTAGACCTATCTATACAACCCTACTGCTCTAAGGGGGGTAACCCCTTTACTAAACACTACAGTAGACCTATCTATACAACCCTACTGCTCTAAGGGGGTAACCCCTTTACTAAACACTACAGTAGACCTATCTATACAACCCTACTGCTCTAAGGGGGGGTAACCCCTTTACTAAACACTACAGTAGACCTAACTATACAACCCTACTGCTCTAAGGGGGGGGTAACCCCTTTACTAAACACTACAGTAGACCTATCTATACAACCCTACTGCTCTAAGGGGGGGGGTAACCCCTTTACTAAACACTACAGTAGACCTATCTATACAACCCTACTGCTCTAAGGGGGGGTAACCCCTTTACTAAACACTACAGTAGACCTAACTATACAACCCTACTGCTCTAAGGGGGGTAACCCCTTTACTAAACACTACAGTAGACCTATCTATACAACCCTACTGCTCTAAGGGGGGGTAACCCCTTTACTAAACACTACAGTAGACCTATCTATACAACCCTACTGCTCTAAGGGGGGTAACCCCTTTACTAAACACTACAGTAGACCTATCTATACAACCCTACTGCTCTAAGGGGGGTAACCCCTTTACTAAACACTACAGTAGACCTATCTATACAACCCTACTGCTCTAAGGGGGGTAACCCCTTTACTAAACACTACAGTAGACCTATCTATACAACCCTACTGCTCTAAGGGGGGTAACCCCTTTACTAAACACTACAGTAGACCTATCTATACAACCCTACTGCTCTAAGGGGGGTAACCCCTTTACTAAACACTACAGTAGACCTATCTATACAACCCTACTGCTCTAAGGGGGGGTAACCCCTTTACTAAACACTACAGTAGACCTATCTATACAACCCTACTGCTCTAAGGGGGGGGTAACCCCTTTACTAAACACTACAGTAGACCTATCTATACAACCCTACTGCTCTAAGGGGGGTAACCCCTTTACTAAACACTACAGTAGACCTATCTATACAACCCTACTGCTCTAAGGGGGGTAACCCCTTTACTAAACACTACAGTAGACCTATCTATACAACCCTACTGCTCTAAGGGGGGTAACCCCTTTACTAAACACTACAGTAGACCTATCTATACAACCCTACTGCTCTAAGGGGGGGGTAACCCCTTTACTAAACACTACAGTAGACCTATCTATACAACCCTACTGCTCTAAGGGGGGGTAACCCCTTTACTAAACACTACAGTAGACCTATCTATACAACCCTACTGCTCTAAGGGGGGGTAACCCCTTTACTAAACACTACAGTAGACCTATCTATACAACCCTACTGCTCTAAGGGGGGGTAACCCCTTTACTAAACACTACAGTAGACCTATCTATACAACCCTACTGCTCTAAGGGGGGGTAACCCCTTTACTAAACACTACAGTAGACCTATCTATACAACCCTACTGCTCTAAGGGGGGTAACCCCTTTACTAAACACTACAGTAGACCTATCTATACAACCCTACTGCTCTAAGGGGGGGTAACCCCTTTACTAAACACTACAGTAGACCTATCTATACAACCCTACTGCTCTAAGGGGGGTAACCCCTTTACTAAACACTACAGTAGACCTATCTATACAACCCTACTGCTCTAAGGGGGGTAACCCCTTTACTAAACACTACAGTAGACCTATCTATACAACCCTACTGCTCTAAGGGGGGGTAACCCTTTACTAAACACTACAGTAGACCTATCTATACAACCCTACTGCTCTAAGGGGGGTAACCCCTTTACTAAACACTACAGTAGACCTATCTATACAACCCTACTGCTCTAAGGGGGGGGTAACCCCTTTACTAAACACTACAGTAGACCTATCTATACAACCCTACTGCTCTAAGGGGGTAACCCCTTTACTAAACACTACAGTAGACCTATCTATACAACCCTACTGCTCTAAGGGGGGGTAACCCTTTACTAAACACTACAGTAGACCTATCTATACAACCCTACTGCTCTAAGGGGGGTAACCCCTTTACTAAACACTACAGTAGACCTATCTATACAACCCTACTGCTCTAAGGGGGGGTAACCCCTTTACTAAACACTACAGTAGACCTATCTATACAACCCTACTGCTCTAAGGGGGGGTAACCCCTTTACTAAACACTACAGTAGACCTATCTATACAACCCTACTGCTCTAAGGGGGGGTAACCCCTTTACTAAACACTACAGTAGACCTATCTATACAACCCTACTGCTCTAAGGGGGGTAACCCCTTTACTAAACACTACAGTAGACCTATCTATACAACCCTACTGCTCTAAGGGGGGGTAACCCCTTTACTAAACACTACAGTAGACCTATCTATACAACCCTACTGCTCTAAGGGGGGGTAACCCCTTTACTAAACACTACAGTAGACCTATCTATACAACCCTACTGCTCTAAGGGGGGTAACCCCTTTACTAAACACTACAGTAGACCTATCTATACAACCCTACTGCTCTAAGGGGGGGTAACCCCTTTACTAAACACTACAGTAGACCTATCTATACAACCCTACTGCTCTAAGGGGGGGTAACCCCTTTACTAAACACTACAGTAGACCTATCTATACAACCCTACTGCTCTAAGGGGGGTAACCCCTTTACTAAACACTACAGTAGACCTATCTATACAACCCTACTGCTCTAAGGGGGGGTAACCCCTTTACTAAACACTACAGTAGACCTATCTATACAACCCTACTGCTCTAAGGGGGGTAACCCCTTTACTAAACACTACAGTAGACCTATCTATACAACCCTACTGCTCTAAGGGGGGGTAACCCCTTTACTAAACACTACAGTAGACCTATCTATACAACCCTACTGCTCTAAGGGGGGTAACCCTTTACTAAACACTACAGTAGACCTATCTATACAACCCTACTGCTCTAAGTGGGGGTAACCCTTTACTAAACACTACAGTAGACCTATCTATACAACCCTACTGCTCTGAGGGGGGTAACCCCTTTACTAAACACTACAGTAGACCTATCTATACAACCCTACTGCTCTAAGGGGGGTAACCCCTTTACTAAACACTACAGTAGACCTATCTATACAACCCTACTGCTCTAAGGGGGGGGTAACCCCTTTACTAAACACTACAGTAGACCTATCTATACAACCCTACTGCTCTAAGGGGGGTAACCCCTTTACTAAACACTACAGTAGACCTATCTATACAACCCTACTGCTCTAAGGGGGGGTAACCCCTTTACTAAACACTACAGTAGACCTATCTATACAACCCTACTGCTCTAAGGGGGGTAACCCTTTACTAAACACTACAGTAGACCTATCTATACAACCCTACTGCTCTAAGGGGGGGTAACCCCTTTACTAAACACTACAGTAGACCTATCTATACAACCCTACTGCTCTAAGGGGGGGTAACCCCTTTACTAAACACTACAGTAGACCTATCTATACAACCCTACTGCTCTAAGGGGGGTAACCCCTTTACTAAACACTACAGTAGACCTATCTATACAACCCTACTGCTCTAAGGGGGGTAACCCCTTTACTAAACACTACAGTAGACCTATCTATACAACCCTACTGCTCTAAGGGGGGGTAACCCCTTTACTAAACACTACAGTAGACCTATCTATACAACCCTACTGCTCTAAGGGGGGGTAACCCCTTTACTAAACACTACAGTAGACCTATCTATACAACCCTACTGCTCTAAGGGGGGTAACCCCTTTACTAAACACTACAGTAGACCTATCTATACAACCCTACTGCTCTAAGGGGGGGTAACCCTTTACTAAACACTACAGTAGACCTATCTATACAACCCTACTGCTCTAAGGGGGGGTAACCCCTTTACTAAACACTACAGTAGACCTATCTATACAACCCTACTGCTCTAAGGGGGGTAACCCCTTTACTAAACACTACAGTAGACCTATCTATACAACCCTACTGCTCTAAGGGGGGGTAACCCCTTTACTAAACACTACAGTAGACCTATCTATACAACCCTACTGCTCTAAGGGGGTAACCCTTTACTAAACACTACAGTAGACCTATCTATACAACCCTACTGCTCTAAGGGGGGTAACCCCTTTACTAAACACTACAGTAGACCTATCTATACAACCCTACTGCTCTAAGGGGGGGTAACCCCTTTACTAAACACTACAGTAGACCTATCTATACAACCCTACTGCTCTAAGGGGGGTAACCCCTTTACTAAACACTACAGTAGACCTATCTATACAACCCTACTGCTCTAAGGGGGGGTAACCCCTTTACTAAACACTACAGTAGACCTATCTATACAACCCTACTGCTCTAAGGGGGGGGTAACCCCTTTACTAAACACTACAGTAGACCTATCTATACAACCCTACTGCTCTAAGGGGGGTAACCCCTTTACTAAACACTACAGTAGACCTATCTATACAACCCTACTGCTCTAAGGGGGGGTAACCCCTTTACTAAACACTACAGTAGACCTATCTATACAACCCTACTGCTCTAAGGGGGGGTAACCCCTTTACTAAACACTACAGTAGACCTATCTATACAACCCTACTGCTCTAAGGGGGGGTAACCCCTTTACTAAACACTACAGTAGACCTATCTATACAACCCTACTGCTCTAAGGGGGGGTAACCCCTTTACTAAACACTACAGTAGACCTATCTATACAACCCTACTGCTCTAAGGGGGGTAACCCCTTTACTAAACACTACAGTAGACCTATCTATACAACCCTACTGCTCTAAGGGGGGTAACCCTTTACTAAACACTACAGTAGACCTATCTATACAACCCTACTGCTCTAAGGGGGGTAACCCTTTACTAAACACTACAGTAGACCTATCTATACAACCCTACTGCTCTAAGGGGGGTAACCCCTTTACTAAACACTACAGTAGACCTATCTATACAACCCTACTGCTCTAAGGGGGGGTAACCCCTTTACTAAACACTACAGTAGACCTATCTATACAACCCTACTGCTCTAAGGGGGGTAACCCCTTTACTAAACACTACAGTAGACCTATCTATACAACCCTACTGCTCTAAGGGGGGGTAACCCCTTTACTAAACACTACAGTAGACCTATCTATACAACCCTACTGCTCTAAGGGGGGGGTAACCCCTTTACTAAACACTACAGTAGACCTATCTATACAACCCTACTGCTCTAAGGGGGGTAACCCCTTTACTAAACACTACAGTAGACCTATCTATACAACCCTACTGCTCTAAGGGGGGGGGTAACCCTTTACTAAACACTACAGTAGACCTATCTATACAACCCTACTGCTCTAAGGGGGGGGTAACCCCTTTACTAAACACTACAGTAGACCTATCTATACAACCCTACTGCTCTAAGGGGGGGGTAACCCCTTTACTAAACACTACAGTAGACCTATCTATACAACCCTACTGCTCTAAGGGGGGGGGTAACCCCTTTACTAAACACTACAGTAGACCTATCTATACAACCCTACTGCTCTAAGGGGGGTAACCCCTTTACTAAACACTACAGTAGACCTATCTATACAACCCTACTGCTCTAAGGGGGGGTAACCCCTTTACTAAACACTACAGTAGACCTATCTATACAACCCTACTGCTCTAAGGGGGGGTAACCCCTTTACTAAACACTACAGTAGACCTATCTATACAACCCTACTGCTCTAAGGGGGGGTAACCCCTTTACTAAACACTACAGTAGACCTATCTATACAACCCTACTGCTCTAAGGGGGGGTAACCCCTTTACTAAACACTACAGTAGACCTATCTATACAACCCTACTGCTCTAAGGGGGGTAACCCCTTTACTAAACACTACAGTAGACCTATCTATACAACCCTACTGCTCTAAGGGGGGGGTAACCCCTTTACTAAACACTACAGTAGACCTATCTATACAACCCTACTGCTCTAAGGGGGGGTAACCCTTTACTAAACACTACAGTAGACCTATCTATACAACCCTACTGCTCTAAGGGGGGGTAACCCCTTTACTAAACACTACAGTAGACCTATCTATACAACCCTACTGCTCTAAGGGGGGTAACCCCTTTACTAAACACTACAGTAGACCTATCTATACAACCCTACTGCTCTAAGGGGGGTAACCCCTTTACTAAACACTACAGTAGACCTATCTATACAACCCTACTGCTCTAAGGGGGGGTAACCCCTTTACTAAACACTACAGTAGACCTATCTATACAACCCTACTGCTCTAAGGGGGGGACCCTTTACTAAACACTACAGTAGACCTATCTATACAACCCTACTGCTCTAAGGGGGGTAACCCCTTTACTAAACACTACAGTAGACCTATCTATACAACCCTACTGCTCTAAGGGGGTAACCCCTTTACTAAACACTACAGTAGACCTATCTATACAACCCTACTGCTCTAAGGGGGGTAACCCCTTTACTAAACACTACAGTAGACCTATCTATACAACCCTACTGCTCTAAGGGGGGGTAACCCCTTTACTAAACACTACAGTAGACCTATCTATACAACCCTACTGCTCTAAGGGGGGTAACCCCTTTACTAAACACTACAGTAGACCTATCTATACAACCCTACTGCTCTAAGGGGGGGTAAACCCTTTACTAAACACTACAGTAGACCTATCTATACAACCCTACTGCTCTAAGGGGGGTAACCCCTTTACTAAACACTACAGTAGACCTATCTATACAACCCTACTGCTCTAAGGGGGGTAACCCTTTACTAAACACTACAGTAGACCTATCTATACAACCCTACTGCTCTAAGGGGGGGTAACCCCTTTACTAAACACTACAGTAGACCTATCTATACAACCCTACTGCTCTAAGGGGGGGTAACCCCTTTACTAAACACTACAGTAGACCTATCTATACAACCCTACTGCTCTAAGGGGGGTAACCCCTTTACTAAACACTACAGTAGACCTATCTATACAACCCTACTGCTCTAAGGGGGGGTAACCCCTTTACTAAACACTACAGTAGACCTATCTATACAACCCTACTGCTCTAAGGGGGGGTAACCCTTTACTAAACACTACAGTAGACCTATCTATACAACCCTACTGCTCTAAGGGGGGTAACCCCTTTACTAAACACTACAGTAGACCTATCTATACAACCCTACTGCTCTAAGGGGGGGTAACCCCTTTACTAAACACTACAGTAGACCTATCTATACAACCCTACTGCTCTAAGGGGGGGTAACCCCTTTACTAAACACTACAGTAGACCTATCTATACAACCCTACTGCTCTAAGGGGGGTAACCCCTTTACTAAACACTACAGTAGACCTATCTATACAACCCTACTGCTCTAAGGGGGGGTAACCCCTTTACTAAACACTACAGTAGACCTATCTATACAACCCTACTGCTCTAAGGGGGGGTAACCCCTTTACTAAACACTACAGTAGACCTATCTATACAACCCTACTGCTCTAAGGGGGGGGTAACCCCTTTACTAAACACTACAGTAGACCTATCTATACAACCCTACTGCTCTAAGGGGGGGTAACCCCTTTACTAAACACTACAGTAGACCTATCTATACAACCCTACTGCTCTAAGGGGGGGGTAACCCCTTTACTAAACACTACAGTAGACCTATCTATACAACCCTACTGCTCTAAGGGGGGTAACCCCTTTACTAAACACTACAGTAGACCTATCTATACAACCCTACTGCTCTAAGGGGGGTAACCCCTTTACTAAACACTACAGTAGACCTATCTATACAACCCTACTGCTCTAAGGGGGGGTAACCCCTTTACTAAACACTACAGTAGACCTATCTATACAACCCTACTGCTCTAAGGGGGGTAACCCCTTTACTAAACACTACAGTAGACCTATCTATACAACCCTACTGCTCTAAGGGGGGGTAACCCTTTACTAAACACTACAGTAGACCTATCTATACAACCCTACTGCTCTAAGGGGGGTAACCCCTTTACTAAACACTACAGTAGACCTATCTATACAACCCTACTGCTCTAAGGGGGGGTAACCCCTTTACTAAACACTACAGTAGACCTATCTATACAACCCTACTGCTCTAAGGGGGGTAACCCCTTTACTAAACACTACAGTAGACCTATCTATACAACCCTACTGCTCTAAGGGGGGTAACCCCTTTACTAAACACTACAGTAGACCTATCTATACAACCCTACTGCTCTAAGGGGGGGTAACCCCTTTACTAAACACTACAGTAGACCTATCTATACAACCCTACTGCTCTAAGGGGGGTAACCCCTTTACTAAACACTACAGTAGACCTATCTATACAACCCTACTGCTCTAAGGGGGGGTAACCCTTTACTAAACACTACAGTAGACCTATCTATACAACCCTACTGCTCTAAGGGGGGGGGGTAACCCCTTTACTAAACACTACAGTAGACCTATCTATACAACCCTACTGCTCTAAGGGGGGGTAACCCCTTTACTAAACACTACAGTAGACCTATCTATACAACCCTACTGCTCTAAGGGGGGTAACCCCTTTACTAAACACTACAGTAGACCTATCTATACAACCCTACTGCTCTAAGGGGGGGTAACCCCTTTACTAAACACTACAGTAGACCTATCTATACAACCCTACTGCTCTAAGGGGGGGTAACCCCTTTACTAAACACTACAGTAGACCTATCTATACAACCCTACTGCTCTAAGGGGGGTAACCCCTTTACTAAACACTACAGTAGACCTATCTATACAACCCTACTGCTCTAAGGGGGGGTAACCCCTTTACTAAACACTACAGTAGACCTATCTATACAACCCTACTGCTCTAAGGGGGGGGTAACCCCTTTACTAAACACTACAGTAGACCTATCTATACAACCCTACTGCTCTAAGGGGGGTAACCCTTTACTAAACACTACAGTAGACCTATCTATACAACCCTACTGCTCTAAGGGGGGGTAACCCTTTACTAAACACTACAGTAGACCTATCTATACAACCCTACTGCTCTAAGGGGGGTAACCCCTTTACTAAACACTACAGTAGACCTATCTATACAACCCTACTGCTCTAAGGGGGGTAACCCTTTACTAAACACTACAGTAGACCTATCTATACAACCCTACTGCTCTAAGGGGGGGTAACCCCTTTACTAAACACTACAGTAGACCTATCTATACAACCCTACTGCTCTAAGGGGGGGTAACCCCTTTACTAAACACTACAGTAGACCTATCTATACAACCCTACTGCTCTAAGGGGGGGTAACCCCTTTACTAAACACTACAGTAGACCTATCTATACAACCCTACTGCTCTAAGGGGGGTAACCCCTTTACTAAACACTACAGTAGACCTATCTATACAACCCTACTGCTCTAAGGGGGGGTAACCCTTTACTAAACACTACAGTAGACCTATCTATACAACCCTACTGCTCTAAGGGGGGTAACCCCTTTACTAAACACTACAGTAGACCTATCTATACAACCCTACTGCTCTAAGGGGGGGTAACCCCTTTACTAAACACTACAGTAGACCTATCTATACAACCCTACTGCTCTAAGGGGTAACCCCTTTACTAAACACTACAGTAGACCTATCTATACAACCCTACTGCTCTAAGGGGGGGTAACCCTTTACTAAACACTACAGTAGACCTATCTATACAACCCTACTGCTCTAAGGGGGGTAACCCCTTTACTAAACACTACAGTAGACCTATCTATACAACCCTACTGCTCTAAGGGGGGGTAACCCCTTTACTAAACACTACAGTAGACCTATCTATACAACCCTACTGCTCTAAGGGGGGTAACCCCTTTACTAAACACTACAGTAGACCTATCTATACAACCCTACTGCTCTAAGGGGGGTAACCCCTTTACTAAACACTACAGTAGACCTATCTATACAACCCTACTGCTCTAAGGGGGGTAACCCTTTACTAAACACTACAGTAGACCTATCTATACAACCCTACTGCTCTAAGGGGGGGTAACCCCTTTACTAAACACTACAGTAGACCTATCTATACAACCCTACTGCTCTAAGGGGGGTAACCCCTTTACTAAACACTACAGTAGACCTATCTATACAACCCTACTGCTCTAAGGGGGGTAACCCCTTTACTAAACACTACAGTAGACCTATCTATACAACCCTACTGCTCTAAGGGGGGTAACCCCTTTACTAAACACTACAGTAGACCTATCTATACAACCCTACTGCTCTAAGGGGGGTAACCCCTTTACTAAACACTACAGTAGACCTATCTATACAACCCTACTGCTCTAAGGGGGGGTAACCCCTTTACTAAACACTACAGTAGACCTATCTATACAACCCTACTGCTCTAAGGGGGGGTAACCCCTTTACTAAACACTACAGTAGACCTATCTATACAACCCTACTGCTCTAAGGGGGGGTAACCCCTTTACTAAACACTACAGTAGACCTATCTATACAACCCTACTGCTCTAAGGGGGGGTAACCCCTTTACTAAACACTACAGTAGACCTATCTATACAACCCTACTGCTCTAAGTGGGGGGTAACCCCTTTACTAAACACTACAGTAGACCTATCTATACAACCCTACTGCTCTAAGGGGGGTAACCCCTTTACTAAACACTACAGTAGACCTATCTATACAACCCTACTGCTCTAAGGGGGGTAACCCTTTACTAAACACTACAGTAGACCTATCTATACAACCCTACTGCTCTAAGGGGGGGGTAACCCCTTTACTAAACACTACAGTAGACCTATCTATACAACCCTACTGCTCTAAGGGGGGTAACCCCTTTACTAAACACTACAGTAGACCTATCTATACAACCCTACTGCTCTAAGGGGGGTAACCCCTTTACTAAACACTACAGTAGACCTATCTATACAACCCTACTGCTCTAAGGGGGGGTAACCCCTTTACTAAACACTACAGTAGACCTATCTATACAACCCTACTGCTCTAAGGGGGGTAACCCTTTACTAAACACTACAGTAGACCTATCTATACAACCCTACTGCTCTAAGGGGGGTAACCCCTTTACTAAACACTACAGTAGACCTATCTATACAACCCTACTGCTCTAAGGGGGGTAACCCCTTTACTAAACACTACAGTAGACCTATCTATACAACCCTACTGCTCTAAGGGGGGGGTAACCCCTTTACTAAACACTACAGTAGACCTATCTATACAACCCTACTGCTCTAAGGGGGTAACCCCTTTACTAAACACTACAGTAGACCTATCTATACAACCCTACTGCTCTAAGGGGGGGTAACCCCTTTACTAAACACTACAGTAGACCTATCTATACAACCCTACTGCTCTAAGGGGGGGTAACCTTTACTAAACACTACAGTAGACCTATCTATACAACCCTACTGCTCTAAGGGGGGGGGTAACCCCTTTACTAAACACTACAGTAGACCTATCTATACAACCCTACTGCTCTAAGGGGGGTAACCCCTTTACTAAACACTACAGTAGACCTATCTATACAACCCTACTGCTCTAAGGGGGGGTAACCCTTTACTAAACACTACAGTAGACCTATCTATACAACCCTACTGCTCTAAGGGGGGGTAACCCCTTTACTAAACACTACAGTAGACCTATCTATACAACCCTACTGCTCTAAGGGGGGTAACCCCTTTACTAAACACTACAGTAGACCTATCTATACAACCCTACTGCTCTAAGGGGGGGGTAACCCTTTACTAAACACTACAGTAGACCTATCTATACAACCCTACTGCTCTAAGGGGGGGTAACCCTTTACTAAACACTACAGTAGACCTATCTATACAACCCTACTGCTCTAAGGGGGGTAACCCCTTTACTAAACACTACAGTAGACCTATCTATACAACCCTACTGCTCTAAGGGGGGGTAACCCCTTTACTAAACACTACAGTAGACCTATCTATACAACCCTACTGCTCTAAGGGGGGTAACCCCTTTACTAAACACTACAGTAGACCTATCTATACAACCCTACTGCTCTAAGGGGGGTAACCCTTTACTAAACACTACAGTAGACCTATCTATACAACCCTACTGCTCTAAGGGGGGGGTAACCCTTTACTAAACACTACAGTAGACCTATCTATACAACCCTACTGCTCTAAGGGGGGGGTAACCCCTTTACTAAACACTACAGTAGACCTATCTATACAACCCTACTGCTCTAAGGGGGGGTAACCCCTTTACTAAACACTACAGTAGACCTATCTATACAACCCTACTGCTCTAAGGGGGGTAACCCCTTTACTAAACACTACAGTAGACCTATCTATACAACCCTACTGCTCTAAGGGGGGTAACCCTTTACTAAACACTACAGTAGACCTATCTATACAACCCTACTGCTCTAAGGGGGTAACCCCTTTACTAAACACTACAGTAGACCTATCTATACAACCCTACTGCTCTAGGGGGGTAACCCCTTTACTAAACACTACAGTAGACCTATCTATACAACCCTACTGCTCTAAGGGGGGTAACCCCTTTACTAAACACTACAGTAGACCTATCTATACAACCCTACTGCTCTAAGGGGGGGGTAACCCCTTTACTAAACAGTACAGTAGACCTATCTATACAACCCTACTGCTCTAAGGGGGGGGTAACCCCTTTACTAAACACTACAGTAGACCTATCTATACAACCCTACTGCTCTAAGGGGGGGGGGTAACCCTTTACTAAACACTACAGTAGACCTAACTATACAACCCTACTGCTCTAAGGGGGGTAACCCCTTTACTAAACACTACAGTAGACCTATCTATACAACCCTACTGCTCTAAGGGGGTAACCCCTTTACTAAACACTACAGTAGACCTATCTATACAACCCTACTGCTCTAAGGGGGGGTAACCCCTTTACTAAACACTACAGTAGACCTATCTATACAACCCTACTGCTCTAAGGGGGGGTAACCCTTTACTAAACACTACAGTAGACCTATCTATACAACCCTACTGCTCTAAGGGGGGTAACCCTTTACTAAACACTACAGTAGACCTATCTATACAACCCTACTGCTCTAAGGGGGGGTAACCCCTTTACTAAACACTACAGTAGACCTATCTATACAACCCTACTGCTCTAAGGGTGGGGGTAACCCCTTTACTAAACACTACAGTAAACCTATCTATACAACCCTACTGCTCTAAGGGGGGGTAACCCTTTACTAAACACTACAGTAGACCTATCTATACAACCCTACTGCTCTAAGGGGGGTAACCCCTTTACTAAACACTACAGTAGACCTATCTATACAACCCTACTGCTCTAAGGGGGGGTAACCCCTTTACTAAACACTACAGTAGACCTATCTATACAACCCTACTGCTCTAAGGGGGGGGTAACCCCTTTACTAAACACTACAGTAGACCTAACTATACAACCCTACTGCTCTAAGGGGGGTAACCCCTTTACTAAACACTACAGTAGACCTAACTATACAACCCTACTGCTCTAAGGGGGGTAACCCCTTTACTAAACACTACAGTAGACCTATCTATACAACCCTACTGCTCTAAGGGGGGGTAACCCCTTTACTAAACACTACAGTAGACCTATCTATACAACCCTACTGCTCTAAGGGGGGGTAACCCCTTTACTAAACACTACAGTAGACCTATCTATACAACCCTACTGCTCTAAGGGGGGTAACCCCTTTACTAAACACTACAGTAGACCTATCTATACAACCCTACTGCTCTAAGGGGGGTAACCCTTTACTAAACACTACAGTAGACCTATCTATACAACCCTACTGCTCTAGGGTGGGGGTAACCTTTACTAAACACTACAGTAGACCTATCTATACAACCCTACTGCTCTAAGGGGGTAACCCCTTTACTAAACACTACAGTAGACCTATCTATACAACCCTACTGCTCTAAGGGGGGTAACCCTTTACTAAACACTACAGTAGACCTATCTATACAACCCTACTGCTCTAAGGGGGGTAACCCCTTTACTAAACACTACAGTAGACCTATCTATACAACCCTACTGCTCTAAGGGGGGTAACCCCTTTACTAAACACTACAGTAGACCTATCTATACAACCCTACTGCTCTAAGGGGGGGTAACCCCTTTACTAAACACTACAGTAGACCTATCTATACAACCCTACTGCTCTAAGGGGGGTAACCCTTTACTAAACACTACAGTAGACCTATCTATACAACCCTACTGCTCTAAGGGGGGTAACCCCTTTACTAAACACTACAGTAGACCTATCTATACAACCCTACTGCTCTAAGGGGGTAACCCTTTACTAAACACTACAGTAGACCTATCTATACAACCCTACTGCTCTAAGGGGGGTAACCCTTTTACTAAACACTACAGTAGACCTATCTATACAACCCTACTGCTCTAAGGGGGGGTAACCCTTTACTAAACACTACAGTAGACCTATCTATACAACCCTACTGCTCTAAGGGGGGTAACCCCTTTACTAAACACTACAGTAGACCTATCTATACAACCCTACTGCTCTAAGGGGGTAACCCCTTTACTAAACACTACAGTAGACCTATCTATACAACCCTACTGCTCTAAGGGGGGGTAACCCCTTTACTAAACACTACAGTAGACCTATCTATACAACCCTACTGCTCTAAGGGGGGGTAACCCCTTTACTAAACACTACAGTAGACCTATCTATACAACCCTACTGCTCTAAGGGGGGGGGGGGTAACCCCTTTACTAAACACTACAGTAGACCTATCTATACAACCCTACTGCTCTAAGGGGGTAACCCCTTTACTAAACACTACAGTAGACCTATCTATACAACCCTACTGCTCTAAGGGGGGTAACCCCTTTACTAAACACTACAGTAGACCTATCTATACAACCCTACTGCTCTAAGGGGGGTAACCCCTTTACTAAACACTACAGTAGACCTATCTATACAACCCTACTGCTCTAAGGGGGGGTAACCCCTTTACTAAACACTACAGTAGACCTATCTATACAACCCTACTGCTCTAAGGGGGTAACCCCTTTACTAAACACTACAGTAGACCTATCTATACAACCCTACTGCTCTAAGGGGGGTAACCCCTTTACTAAACACTACAGTAGACCTATCTATACAACCCTACTGCTCTAAGGGGGGGTAACCCCTTTACTAAACACTACAGTAGACCTATCTATACAACCCTACTGCTCTAAGGGGGGGTAACCCCTTTACTAAACACTACAGTAGACCTATCTATACAACCCTACTGCTCTAAGGGGGGTAACCCCTTTACTAAACACTACAGTAGACCTATCTATACAACCCTACTGCTCTAAGGGGGGTAACCCCTTTACTAAACACTACAGTAGACCTATCTATACAACCCTACTGCTCTAAGGGGGGTAACCCCTTTACTAAACACTACAGTAGACCTATCTATACAACCCTACTGCTCTAAGGGGGGGTAACCCCTTTACTAAACACTACAGTAGACCTATCTATACAACCCTACTGCTCTAAGGGGGGGTAACCCCTTTACTAAACACTACAGTAGACCTATCTATACAACCCTACTGCTCTAAGGGGGGGTAACCCCTTTACTAAACACTACAGTAGACCTATCTATACAACCCTACTGCTCTAAGGGGGGGGTAACCCCTTTACTAAACACTACAGTAGACCTATCTATACAACCCTACTGCTCTAAGGGGGGGTAACCCCTTTACTAAACACTACAGTAGACCTATCTATACAACCCTACTGCTCTAAGGGGGGGTAACCCCTTTACTAAACACTACAGTAGACCTATCTATACAACCCCTACTGCTCTAAGGGGGGTAACCCCTTTACTAAACACTACAGTAGACCTATCTATACAACCCTACTGCTCTAAGGGGGGTAACCCTTTACTAAACACTACAGTAGACCTATCTATACAACCCTACTGCTCTAAGGGGGGGGGTAACCCTTTACTAAACACTACAGTAGACCTATCTATACAACCCTACTGCTCTAAGGGGGGGTAACCCCTTTACTAAACACTACAGTAGACCTATCTATACAACCCTACTGCTCTAAGGGGGGGTAACCCCTTTACTAAACACTACAGTAGACCTATCTATACAACCCTACTGCTCCAAGAGGGGGTAACCCCTTTACTAAACACTACAGTAGACCTATCTATACAACCCTACTGCTCTAAGGGGGGGTAACCCCTTTACTAAACACTACAGTAGACCTATCTATACAACCCTACTGCTCTAAGGGGGGTAACCCCTTTACTAAACACTACAGTAGACCTATCTATACAACCCTACTGCTCTAAGGGGGGTAACCCCTTTACTAAACACTACAGTAGACCTATCTATACAACCCTACTGCTCTAAGGGGGGTAACCCCTTTACTAAACACTACAGTAGACCTATCTATACAACCCTACTGCTCTAAGGGGGGTAACCCCTTTACTAAACACTACAGTAGACCTATCTATACAACCCTACTGCTCTAAGGGGGGAACCCTTTACTAAACACTACAGTAGACCTATCTATACAACCCTACTGCTCTAAGGGGGGTAACCCCTTTACTAAACACTACAGTAGACCTATCTATACAACCCTACTGCTCTAAGGGGGGTAACCCCTTTACTAAACACTACAGTAGACCTATCTATACAACCCTACTGCTCTAAGGGGTAACCCCTTTACTAAACACTACAGTAGACCTATCTATACAACCCTACTGCTCTAAGGGGGGGTAACCCCTTTACTAAACACTACAGTAGACCTATCTATACAACCCTACTGCTCTAAGGGGGGGTAACCCCTTTACTAAACACTACAGTAGACCTATCTATACAACCCTACTGCTCTAAGGGGGTAACCCTTTACTAAACACTACAGTAGACCTATCTATACAACCCTACTGCTCTAAGGGGGGTAACCCCTTTACTAAACACTACAGTAGACCTATCTATACAACCCTACTGCTCTAAGGGGTAACCCTTTACTAAACACTACAGTAGACCTATCTATACAACCCTACTGCTCTAAGGGGGGTAACCCCTTTACTAAACACTACAGTAGACCTATCTATACAACCCTACTGCTCTAAGGGGGGTAACCCCTTTACTAAACACTACAGTAGACCTATCTATACAACCCTACTGCTCTAGGGGGTAACCCTTTACTAAACACTACAGTAGACCTAACTATACAACCCTACTGCTCTAAGGGGGGGTAACCCCTTTACTAAACACTACAGTAGACCTATCTATACAACCCTACTGCTCTAAGGGGGGTAACCCCTTTACTAAACACTACAGTAGACCTATCTATACAACCCTACTGCTCTAAGGGGGTAACCCCTTTACTAAACACTACAGTAGACCTATCTATACCAACCCTACTGCTCTAAGGGGGGTAACCCCTTTACTAAACACTACAGTAGACCTATCTATACAACCCTACTGCTCTAAGGGGGGGTAACCCCTTTACTAAACACTACAGTAGACCTATCTATACAACCCTACTGCTCTAAGGGGGGTAACCCCTTTACTAAACACTACAGTAGACCTATCTATACAACCCTACTGCTCTAAGGGGGGTAACCCTTTACTAAACACTACAGTAGACCTATCTATACAACCCTACTGCTCTAAGGGGGGTAACCCCTTTACTAAACACTACAGTAGACCTATCTATACAACCCTACTGCTCTAAGGGGGGGTAACCCTTTACTAAACACTACAGTAGACCTATCTATACAACCCTACTGCTCTAAGGGGGGGTAACCCCTTTACTAAACACTACAGTAGACCTATCTATACAACCCTACTGCTCTAAGGGGGGGGTAACCCCTTTACTAAACACTACAGTAGACCTATCTATACAACCCTACTGCTCTAAGGGGGTAACCCCTTTACTAAACACTACAGTAGACCTATCTATACAACCCTACTGCTCTAAGGGGGGTAACCCTTTACTAAACACTACAGTAGACCTATCTATACAACCCTACTGCTCTAAGGGGGGTAACCCCTTTACTAAACACTACAGTAGACCTATCTATACAACCCTACTGCTCTAAGGGGGGTAACCCTTTACTAAACACTACAGTAGACCTATCTATACAACCCTACTGCTCTAAGGGGGGGTAACCCCTTTACTAAACACTACAGTAGACCTATCTATACAACCCTACTGCTCTAAGGGGGGGTAACCCTTTACTAAACACTACAGTAGACCTATCTATACAACCCTACTGCTCTAAGGGGGGGTAACCCCTTACTAAACACTACAGTAGACCTATCTATACAACCCTACTGCTCTAAGGGGGGGGGGTAACCCCTTTACTAAACACTACAGTAGACCTATCTATACAACCCTACTGCTCTAAGGGGGGTAACCCCTTTACTAAACACTACAGTAGACCTATCTATACAACCCTACTGCTCTAAGGGGGTAACCCCTTTACTAAACACTACAGTAGACCTATCTATACAACCCTACTGCTTCTAAGGGGGGTAACCCTTTACTAAACACTACAGTAGACCTATCTATACAACCCTACTGCTCTAAGGGGGGTAACCCCTTTACTAAACACTACAGTAGACCTATCTATACAACCCTACTGCTCTAAGGGGGGGTAACCCCTTTACTAAACACTACAGTAGACCTATCTATACAACCCTACTGCTCTAAGGGGGGTAACCCCTTTACTAAACACTACAGTAGACCTATCTATACAACCCTACTGCTCTAAGGGGGGTAACCCTTTACTAAACACTACAGTAGACCTATCTATTCAACCCTACTGCTCTAAGGGGGGTAACCTTTACTAAACACTACAGTAGACCTATCTATACAACCCTACTGCTCTAAGGGGGGGTAACCCCTTTACTAAACACTACAGTAGACCTATCTATACAACCCTACTGCTCTAAGGGGGGGTAACCCTTTACTAAACAACAGTAGACCTATCTATACAACCCTACTGCTCTAAGGGGGGGTAACCCTTTACTAAACACTACAGTAGACCTATCTATACAACCCTACTGCTCTAAGGGGGGTAACCCCTTTACTAAACACTACAGTAGACCTATCTATACAACCCTACTGCTCTAAGGGGGTAACCCTTTACTAAACACTACAGTAGACCTATCTATACAACCCTACTGCTCTAAGGGGGGTAACCCCTTTACTAAACACTACAGTAGACCTATCTATACAACCCTACTGCTCTAAGGGGGGTAACCCTTTACTAAACACTACAGTAGACCTATCTATACAACCCTACTGCTCTAAGGGGGTAACCCCTTTACTAAACACTACGTAGACCTATCTATACAACCCTACTGCTCTAAGGGGGTAACCCCTTTACTAAACACTACAGTAGACCTATCTATACAACCCTACTGCTCTAAGGGGGTAACCCTTTACTAAACACTACAGTAGACCTATCTATACAACCCTACTGCTCTAAGGGGTAACCCCTTTACTAAACACTACAGTAGACCTATCTATACAACCCTACTGCTCTAAGGGGGTAACCCTTTACTAAACACTACAGTAGACCTATCTATACAACCCTACTGCTCTAAGGGGGGTAACCCTTTACTAAACACTACAGTAGACCTATCTATACAACCCTACTGCTCTAAGGGGGGTAACCTTTACTAAACACTACAGTAGACCTATCTATACAACCCTACTGCTCTAAGGGGGTAACCCCTTTACTAAACACTACAGTAGACCTATCTATACAACCCTACTGCTCTAAGGGGGGTAACCCCTTTACTAAACACTACAGTAGACCTATCTATACAACCCTACTGCTCTAAGGGGGGTAACCCCTTTACTAAACACTACAGTAGACCTATCTATACAACCCTACTGCTCTAAGGGGGGGTAACCCCTTTACTAAACACTACAGTAGACCTATCTATACAACCCTACTGCTCTAAGGGGGGTAACCCCTTTACTAAACACTACAGTAGACCTATCTATACAACCCTACTGCTCTAAGGGGGGGTAACCCCTTTACTAAACACTACAGTAGACCTATCTATACAACCCTACTGCTCTAAAGGGGGGGGTAACCCCTTTACTAAACACTACAGTAGACCTATCTATACAACCCTACTGCTCTAAGGGGGGTAACCCTTTACTAAACACTACGGTAGACCTATCTATACAACCCTACTGCTCTAAGGGGGGTAACCCCTTTACTAAACACTACAGTAGACCTATCTATACAACCCTACTGCTCTAAGGGGGGGGTAACCCTTTACTAAACACTACAGTAGACCTATCTATACAACCCTACTGCTCTAAGGGGGGGTAACCCTTTACTAAACACTACAGTAGACCTATCTATACAACCCTACTGCTCTAAGGGGGTAACCCCTTTACTAAACACTACAGTAGACCTATCTATACAACCCTACTGCTCTAAGGGGGTAACCCCTTTACTAAACACTACAGTAGACCTATCTATACAACCCTACTGCTCTAAGGGGGGGTAACCCCTTTACTAAACACTACAGTAGACCTATCTATACAACCCTACTGCTCTAAGGGGTAACCCTTTACTAAACACTACAGTAGACCTATCTATACAACCCTACTGCTCTAAGGGGGGTAACCCCTTTACTAAACACTACAGTAGACCTATCTATACAACCCTACTGCTCTAAGGGGGGTAACCCCTTTACTAAACACTACAGTAGACCTATCTATACAACCCTACTGCTCTAAGGGGGTAACCCCTTTACTAAACACTACAGTAGACCTATCTATACAACCCTACTGCTCTAAGGGGGTAACCCCTTTACTAAACACTACAGTAGACCTATCTATACAACCCTACTGCTCCTAAGGGGGGTAACCCCTTTACTAAACACTACAGTAGACCTATCTATACAACCCTACTGCTCTAAGGGGGGTAACCCCTTTACTAAACACTACAGTAGACCTATCTATACAACCCTACTGCTCTAAGGGGGTAACCCTTTACTAAACACTACAGTAGACCTATCTATACAACCCTACTGCTCTAAGGGGGGTAACCCTTTACTAAACACTACAGTAGACCTATCTATACAACCCTACTGCTCTAAGGGGGGGTAACCCCTTTACTAAACACTACAGTAGACCTATCTATACAACCCTACTGCTCTAAGGGGGTAACCCTTTACTAAACACTACAGTAGACCTATCTATACAACCCTACTGCTCTAAGGGGGGGTAACCCCTTTACTAAACACTACAGTAGACCTATCTATACAACCCTACTGCTCTAAGGGGGGTAACCCCTTTACTAAACACTACAGTAGACCTATCTATACAACCCTACTGCTCTAAGGGGGGGTAACCCCTTTACTAAACACTACAGTAGACCTATCTATACAACCCTACTGCTCTAAGGGGGGTAACCCCTTTACTAAACACTACAGTAGACCTATCTATACAACCCTACTGCTCTAAGGGGGGTAACCCTTTACTAAACACTACAGTAGACCTATCTATACAACCCTACTGCTCTAAGGGGGTAACTCCCTTTACTAAACACTACAGTAGACCTATCTATACAACCCTACTGCTCTAAGGGGGGTAACCCCTTTACTAAACACTACAGTAGACCTATCTATACAACCCTACTGCTCTAAGGGGGGTAACCCCTTTACTAAACACTACAGTAGACCTATCTATACAACCCTACTGCTCTAAGGGGGGTAACCCTTTACTAAACACTACAGTAGACCTATCTATACAACCCTACTGCTCTAAGGGGGGGGGTAACCTTCCTTTACTAAACACTACAGTAGACCTATCTATACAACCCTACTGCTCTAAGGGGGGTAACCCCTTTACTAAACACTACAGTAGACCTATCTATACAACCCTACTGCTCTAAGGGGGGTAACCCCTTTACTAAACACTACAGTAGACCTATCTATACAACCCTACTGCTCTGGGGGTAACCCTTTACTAAACACTACAGTAGACCTATCTATACAACCCTACTGCTCTAAGGGGGGTAACCCCTTTACTAAACACTACAGTAGACCTATCTATACAACCCTACTGCTCTAAGGGGTAACCCCTTTACTAAACACTACAGTAGACCTATCTATACAACCCTACTGCTCTAAGGGGGGGTAACCCCTTTACTAAACACTACAGTAGACCTATCTATACAACCCTACTGCTCTAAGGGGGGGTAACCCCTTTACTAAACACTACAGTAGACCTATCTATACAACCCTACTGCTCTAAGGGGGGTAACCCTTTACTAAACACTACAGTAGACCTATCTATACAACCCTACTGCTCTAAGGGGGGTAACCCCTTTACTAAACACTACAGTAGACCTATCTATACAACCCTACTGCTCTAAGGGGGGGTAACCCTTTACTAAACACTACAGTAGACCTATCTATACAACCCTACTGCTCTAAGGGGGGTAACCCCTTTACTAAACACTACAGTAGACCTATCTATACAACCCTACTGCTCTAAGGGGGTAACCCTTTACTAAACACTACAGTAGACCTATCTATACAACCCTACTGCTCTAAGGGGGGTAACCCTTTACTAAACACTACAGTAGACCTATCTATACAACCCTACTGCTCTAAGGGGGGGTAACCCTTTACTAAACACTACAGTAGACCTATCTATACAACCCTACTGCTCTAAGGGGGTAACCCCTTTACTAAACACTACAGTAGACCTATCTATACAACCCTACTGCTCTAAGTGGGGGTAACCCCTTTACTAAACACTACAGTAGACCTATCTATACAACCCTACTGCTCTAAGGGGGGGTAACCCTTTTACTAAACACTACAGTAGACCTATCTATACAACCCTACTGCTCTAAGGGGGGGTAACCCCTTTACTAAACACTACAGTAGACCTATCTATACAACCCTACTGCTCTAAGGGGGTAACCCTTTACTAAACACTACAGTAGACCTATCTATACAACCCTACTGCTCTAAGGGGGTAACCCCCTTTACTAAACACTACAGTAGACCTATCTATACAACCCTACTGCTCTAAGGGGGGTAACCCTTTACTAAACACTACAGTAGACCTATCTATACAACCCTACTGCTCTAAGGGGGGGTAACCCTTTACTAAACACTACAGTAGACCTATCTATACAACCCTACTGCTCTAAGGGGGTAACCCCTTTACTAAACACTACAGTAGACCTATCTATACAACCCTACTGCTCTAAGGGGTAACCCCTTTACTAAACACTACAGTAGACCTATCTATACAACCCTACTGCTCTAAGGGGGTAACCCCTTTACTAAACACTACAGTAGACCTATCTATACAACCCTACTGCTCTAAGGGGGTAACCCCTTTACTAAACACTACAGTAGACCTATCTATACAACCCTACTGCTCTAAGGGGGTAACCCCTTTACTAAACACTACAGTAGACCTATCTATACAACCCTACTGCTCTAAGGGGGGGTAACCCCTTTACTAAACACTACAGTAGACCTATCTATACAACCCTACTGCTCTAAGGGGGGTAACCCTTTACTAAACACTACAGTAGACCTATCTATACAACCCTACTGCTCTAAGGGGGTAACCCTTTACTAAACACTACAGTAGACCTATCTATACAACCCTACTGCTCTAAGGGGTAACCCCTTTACTAAACACTACAGTAGACCTATCTATACAACCCTACTGCTCTAAGGGGGGTAACCCCTTTACTAAACACTACAGTAGACCTATCTATACAACCCTACTGCTCTAAGGGGGGGTAACCCCTTTACTAAACACTACAGTAGACCTATCTATACAACCCTACTGCTCTAAGGGGGGTAACCCCTTTACTAAACACTACAGTAGACCTATCTATACAACCCTACTGCTCTAAGGGGTAACCCCTTTACTAAACACTACAGTAGACCTATCTATACAACCCTACTGCTCTAAGGGGGTAACCCCTTTACTAAACACTACAGTAGACCTATCTATACAACCCTACTGCTCTAAGGGGGTAACCCTTTACTAAACACTACAGTAGACCTATCTATACAACCCTACTGCTCTAAGGGGGTAACCCCTTTACTAAACACTACAGTAGACCTATCTATACAACCCTACTGCTCTAAGGGTAACCCCTTTACTAAACACTACAGTAGACCTATCTATACAACCCTACTGCTCTAAGGGGTAACCCCTTTACTAAACACTACAGTAGACCTATCTATACAACCCTACTGCTCTAAGGGGGGGTAACCCTTTACTAAACACTACAGTAGACCTATCTATACAACCCTACTGCTCTAAGGGGGGGGTAACCCTTTACTAAACACTACAGTAGACCTATCTATACAACCCTACTGCTCTAAGGGGGGTAACCCCTTTACTAAACACTACAGTAGACCTATCTATACAACCCTACTGCTCTAAGGGGGGGTAACCCCTTTACTAAACACTACAGTAGACCTATCTATACAACCCTACTGCTCTAAGGGGGGTAACCCCTTTACTAAACACTACAGTAGACCTATCTATACAACCCTACTGCTCTAAGGGGGGGTAACCCCTTTACTAAACACTACAGTAGACCTATCTATACAACCCTACTGCTCTAAGGGGGGTAACCCTTTACTAAACACTACAGTAGACCTATCTATACAACCCTACTGCTCTAAGGGGGGGGTAACCCTTTACTAAACACTACAGTAGACCTATCTATACAACCCTACTGCTCTAAGGGGGGTAACCCCTTTACTAAACACTACAGTAGACCTATCTATACAACCCTACTGCTCTAAGGGGGGGTAACCCCTTTACTAAACACTACAGTAGACCTATCTATACAACCCTACTGCTCTAAGGGGGGGTAACCCCTTTACTAAACACTACAGTAGACCTATCTATACAACCCTACTGCTCTAAGGGGGTAACCCCTTTACTAAACACTACAGTAGACCTATCTATACAACCCTACTGCTCTAAGGGGGGGTAACCCTTTACTAAACACTACAGTAGACCTATCTATACAACCCTACTGCTCTAAGGGGGGTAACCCCTTTACTAGACACTACAGTAGACCTATCTATACAACCCTACTGCTCTAAGGGGGGTAACCCCTTTACTAAACACTACAGTAGACCTATCTATACAACCCTACTGCTCTAAGGGGGGTAACCCCTTTACTAAACACTACAGTAGACCTATCTGTACAACCCTACTGCTCTAAGGGGGGTAACCCCTTTACTAAACACTACAGTAGACCTATCTATACAACCCTACTGCTCTAAGGGGGGGGGTAACCCCTTTACTAAACACTACAGTAGACCTATCTATACAACCCTACTGCTCTAAGGGGGTAACCCCTTTACTAAACACTACAGTAGACCTATCTATACAACCCTACTGCTCTAAGGGGGTAACCCCTTTACTAAACACTACAGTAGACCTATCTATACAACCCTACTGCTCTAAGGGGGGGTAACCCCTTTACTAAACACTACAGTAGACCTATCTATACAACCCTACTGCTCTAAGGGTGGGGGGTAACCCCTTTACTAAACACTACAGTAGACCTATCTATACAACCCTACTGCTCTAAGGGGGTAACCCCTTTACTAAACACTACAGTAGACCTATCTATACAACCCTACTGCTCTAAGGGGGGGTAACCCTTTACTAAACACTACAGTAGACCTATCTATACAACCCTACTGCTCTAAGGGGGTAACCCCTTTACTAAACACTACAGTAGACCTATCTATACAACCCTACTGCTCTAAGGGGGGGTAACCCCTTTACTAAACACTACAGTAGACCTATCTATACAACCCTACTGCTCTAAGGGGGGTAACCCTTTACTAAACACTACAGTAGACCTATCTATACAACCCTACTGCTCTAAGGGGGGGTAACCCCTTTACTAAACACTACAGTAGACCTATCTATACAACCCTACTGCTCTAAGGGGGGGGGTAACCCCTTTACTAAACACTACAGTAGACCTATCTATACAACCCTACTGCTCTAAGGGGGGGTAACCCCTTTACTAAACACTACAGTAGACCTATCTATACAACCCTACTGCTCTAAGAGGGGGGTAACCCCTTTACTAAACACTACAGTAGACCTATCTATACAACCCTACTGCTCTAAGGGGGTAACCCCTTTACTAAACACTACAGTAGACCTATCTATACAACCCTACTGCTCTAAGGGGGGGTAACCCCTTTACTAAACACTACAGTAGACCTATCTATACAACCCTACTGCTCTAAGGGGGGGTAACCCCTTTACTAAACACTACAGTAGACCTATCTATACAACCCTACTGCTCTAAGGGGGGTAACCCCTTTACTAAACACTACAGTAGACCTATCTATACAACCCTACTGCTCTAAGGGGGGGTAACCCTTTACTAAACACTACAGTAGACCTATCTATACAACCCTACTGCTCTAAGGGGGGTAACCCTTTACTAAACACTACAGTAGACCTATCTATACAACCCTACTGCTCTAAGGGGGGGTAACCCCTTTACTAAACACTACAGTAGACCTATCTATACAACCCTACTGCTCTAAGGGGGGGTAACCCCTTTACTAAACACTACAGTAGACCTATCTATACAACCCTACTGCTCTAAGGGGGGTAACCCCTTTACTAAACACTACAGTAGACCTATCTATACAACCCTACTGCTCTAAGGGGGGGTAACCCTTTACTAAACACTACAGTAGACCTATCTATACAACCCTACTGCTCTAAGGGGGGGTAACCCCTTTACTAAACACTACAGTAGACCTATCTATACAACCCTACTGCTCTAAGGGGGGTAACCCCTTTACTAAACACTACAGTAGACCTATCTATACAACCCTACTGCTCTAAGGGGGGGTAACCCCTTTACTAAACACTACAGTAGACCTATCTATACAACCCTACTGCTCTAAGGGGGGGTAACCCCTTTACTAAACACTACAGTAGACCTATCTATACAACCCTACTGCTCTAAGGGGGGGTAACCCCTTTACTAAACACTACAGTAGACCTATCTATACAACCCTACTGCTCTAAGGGGGTAACCCCTTTACTAAACACTACAGTAGACCTATCTATACAACCCTACTGCTCTAAGGGGGGTAACCCCTTTACTAAACACTACAGTAGACCTATCTATACAACCCTACTGCTCTAAGGGGGTAACCCCTTTACTAGACACTACAGTAGACCTATCTATACAACCCTACTGCTCTAAGGGGGTAACCCCTTTACTAAACACTACAGTAGACCTATCTATACAACCCTACTGCTCTAAGGGGGGGGTAACCCCTTTACTAAACACTACAGTAGACCTATCTATACAACCCTACTGCTCTAAGGGGGGTAACCCTTTACTAAACACTACAGTAGACCTATCTATACAACCCTACTGCTCTAAGGGGGGGTAACCCCTTTACTAAACACTACAGTAGACCTATCTATACAACCCTACTGCTCTAAGGGGGGGGGTAACCCCTTTACTAAACACTACAGTAGACCTATCTATACAACCCTACTGCTCTAAGGGGGGGTAACCCCTTTACTAAACACTACAGTAGACCTATCTATACAACCCTACTGCTCTAAGGGGGTAACCCTTTACTAAACACTACAGTAGACCTATCTATACAACCCTACTGCTCTAAGGGGGGGTAACCCCTTTACTAAACACTACAGTAGACCTATCTATACAACCCTACTGCTCTAAGGGGGGGGTAACCCCTTTACTAAACACTACAGTAGACCTATCTATACAACCCTACTGCTCTAAGGGGGGGTAACCCCTTTACTAAACACTACAGTAGACCTATCTATACAACCCTACTGCTCTAAGGGGGGGGTAACCCCTTTACTAAACACTACAGTAGACCTATCTATACAACCCTACTGCTCTAAGGTGGGGGGTAACCCCTTTACTAAACACTACAGTAGACCCATCTATACAACCCTACTGCTCTAAGGGGGGGTAACCCCTTTACTAAACACTACAGTAGACCTATCTATACAACCCTACTGCTCTAAGGGGGGTAACCCCTTTACTAAACACTACAGTAGACCTATCTATACAACCCTACTGCTCTAAGGGGGGGGTAACCCCTTTACTAAACACTACAGTAGACCTATCTATACAACCCTACTGCTCTAAGGGGGGGTAACCCCTTTACTAAACACTACAGTAGACCTATCTATACAACCCTACTGCTCTAAGGGGGGGTAACCCCTTTACTAAACACTACAGTAGACCTATCTATACAACCCTACTGCTCTAAGGGGGGGTAACCCTTTACTAAACACTACAGTAGACCTATCTATACAACCCTACTGCTCTAAGGGGGGTAACCCCTTTACTAAACACTACAGTAGACCTATCTATACAACCCTACTGCTCTAAGGGGGGTAACCCCTTTACTAAACACTACAGTAGACCTATCTATACAACCCTACTGCTCTAAGGGGGTAACCCCTTTACTAAACACTACAGTAGACCTATCTATACAACCCTACTGCTCTAAGGGGGGTAACCCCTTTACTAAACACTACAGTAGACCTATCTGTACAACCCTACTGCTCTAAGGGGGGTAACCCCTTTACTAAACACTACAGTAGACCTATCTATACAACCCTACTGCTCTAAGGGGGGGGGGTAACCCCTTTACTAAACACTACAGTAGACCTATCTATACAACCCTACTGCTCTAAGGGGGTAACCCTTTACTAAACACTACAGTAGACCTATCTATACAACCCTACTGCTCTAAGGGGGGGTAACCCCTTTACTAAACACTACAGTAGACCTATCTATACAACCCTACTGCTCTAAGGGGGGGGTAACCCCTTTACTAAACACTACAGTAGACCTATCTATACAACCCTACTGCTCTAAGGGGGGGTAACCCCTTTACTAAACACTACAGTAGACCTATCTATACAACCCTACTGCTCTAAGGGGGGGTAACCCCTTTACTAAACACTACAGTAGACCTATCTATACAACCCTACTGCTCTAAGGGGGGGGTAACCCCTTTACTAAACACTACAGTAGACCTATCTATACAACCCTACTGCTCTAAGGGGGGGTAACCCCTTTACTAAACACTACAGTAGACCTATCTATACAACCCTACTGCTCTAAGGGGGGGGGTAACCCCTTTACTAAACACTACAGTAGACCTATCTATACAACCCTACTGCTCTAAGGGGGGGTAACCCCTTTACTAAACACTACAGTAGACCTATCTATACAACCCTACTGCTCTAAGGGGGGGTAACCCCTTTACTAAACACTACAGTAGACCTATCTATACAACCCTACTGCTCTAAGGGGGGGTAACCCTTTACTAAACACTACAGTAGACCTATCTATACAACCCTACTGCTCTAAGGGGGGGGGTAACCCCTTTACTAAACACTACAGTAGACCTATCTATACAACCCTACTGCTCTAAGGGGGTAACCCCTTTACTAAACACTACAGTAGACCTATCTATACAACCCTACTGCTCTAAGGGGGGGGTAACCCCTTTACTAAACACTACAGTAGACCTATCTATACAACCCTACTGCTCTAAGGGGGGTAACCCTTTACTAAACACTACAGTAGACCTATCTATACAACCCTACTGCTCTAAGGGGGGGGTAACCCTTTACTAAACACTACAGTAGACCTATCTATACAACCCTACTGCTCTAAGGGGGGGTAACCCCTTTACTAAACACTACAGTAGACCTATCTATACAACCCTACTGCTCTAAGGGGGGGTAACCCCTTTACTAAACACTACAGTAGACCTATCTATACAACCCTACTGCTCTAAGGGGGGGTAACCCCTTTACTAAACACTACAGTAGACCTATCTATACAACCCTACTGCTCTAAGGGGGGGGGTAACCCCTTTACTAAACACTACAGTAGACCTATCTATACAACCCTACTGCTCTAAGGGGGGGGTAACCCCTTTACTAAACACTACAGTAGACCTATCTATACAACCCTACTGCTCTAAGGGGGGGTAACCCCTTTACTAAACACTACAGTAGACCTATCTATACAACCCTACTGCTCTAAGGGGGGGTAACCCCTTTACTAAACACTACAGTAGACCTATCTATACAACCCTACTGCTCTAAGGGGGGGGTAACCCCTTTACTAAACACTACAGTAGACCTATCTATACAACCCTACTGCTCTAAGGGGGGGGGGGTAACCCCTTTACTAAACACTACAGTAGACCTATCTATACAACCCTACTGCTCTAAGGGGGGGGGTAACCCCTTTACTAAACACTACAGTAGACCTATCTATACAACCCTACTGCTCTAAGGGGGGGGTAACCCCTTTACTAAACACTACAGTAGACCTATCTATACAACCCTACTGCTCTAAGGGGGGGGGTAACCCTTTACTAAACACTACAGTAGACCTATCTATACAACCCTACTGCTCTAAGGGGGGGGTAACCCCTTTACTAAACACTACAGTAGACCTATCTATACAACCCTACTGCTCTAAGGGGGGGGTAACCCCTTTACTAAACACTACAGTAGACCTATCTATACAACCCTACTGCTCTAAGGGGGGGGGTAACCCCTTTACTAAACACTACAGTAGACCTATCTATACAACCCTACTGCTCTAAGGGGGGGGTAACCCCTTTACTAAACACTACAGTAGACCTATCTATACAACCCTACTGCTCTAAGGGGGGGTAACCCCTTTACTAAACACTACAGTAGACCTATCTATACAACCCTACTGCTCTAAGGGGGGGTAACCCCTTTACTAAACACTACAGTAGACCTATCTATACAACCCTACTGCTCTAAGTGGGGGTAACCCCTTTACTAAACACTACAGTAGACCTATCTATACAACCCTACTGCTCTAAGGGGGGGGTAACCCCTTTACTAAACACTACAGTAGACCTATCTATACAACCCTACTGCTCTAAGGGGGGGGTAACCCCTTTACTAAACACTACAGTAGACCTATCTATACAACCCTACTGCTCTAAGGGGGGGGGGTAACCCCTTTACTAAACACTACAGTAGACCTATCTATACAACCCTACTGCTCTAAGGGGGGGGGGTAACCCCTTTACTAAACACTACAGTAGACCTATCTATACAACCCTACTGCTCTAAGGGGGGGGTAACCCCTTTACTAAACACTACAGTAGACCTATCTATACAACCCTACTGCTCTAAGGGGGGGGTAACCCCTTTACTAAACACTACAGTAGACCTATCTATACAACCCTACTGCTCTAAGGGGGGGGTAACCCCTTTACTAAACACTACAGTAGACCTATCTATACAACCCTACTGCTCTAAGGGGGGGGGTAACCCTTTACTAAACACTACAGTAGACCTATCTATACAACCCTACTGCTCTAAGGGGGGGTAACCCCTTTACTAAACACTACAGTAGACCTATCTATACAACCCTACTGCTCTAAGGGGGGGGGGGTAACCCCTTTACTAAACACTACAGTAGACCTATCTATACAACCCTACTGCTCTAAGGGGGGGGGGTAACCCCTTTACTAAACACTACAGTAGACCTATCTATACAACCCTACTGCTCTAAGGGGGGGTAACCCCTTTACTAAACACTACAGTAGACCTATCTATACAACCCTACTGCTCTAAGGGGGGGGTAACCCCTTTACTAAACACTACAGTAGACCTATCTATACAACCCTACTGCTCTAAGGGGGGGTAACCCCTTTACTAAACACTACAGTAGACCTATCTATACAACCCTACTGCTCTAAGGGGGGGGTAACCCCTTTACTAAACACTACAGTAGACCTATCTATACAACCCTACTGCTCTAAGGGGGGGGTAACCCCTTTACTAAACACTACAGTAGACCTATCTATACAACCCTACTGCTCTAAGGGGGGTAACCCCTTTACTAAACACTACAGTAGACCTATCTATACAACCCTACTGCTCTAAGGGGGGGTAACCCCTTTACTAAACACTACAGTAGACCTATCTATACAACCCTACTGCTCTAAGGGGGGGGGTAACCCCTTTACTAAACACTACAGTAGACCTATCTATACAACCCTACTGCTCTAAGGGGGGGGTAACCCCTTTACTAAACACTACAGTAGACCTATCTATACAACCCTACTGCTCTAAGGGGGGGGGTAACCCCTTTACTAAACACTACAGTAGACCTATCTATACAACCCTACTGCTCTAAGGGGGGGGGTAACCCCTTTACTAAACACTACAGTAGACCTATCTATACAACCCTACTGCTCTAAGGGGGGGGTAACCCCTTTACTAAACACTACAGTAGACCTATCTATACAACCCTACTGCTCTAAGGGGGGGGGTAACCCCTTTACTAAACACTACAGTAGACCTATCTATACAACCCTACTGCTCTAAGGGGGGGGTAACCCCTTTACTAAACACTACAGTAGACCTATCTATACAACCCTACTGCTCTAAGGGGGGGGTAACCCCTTTACTAAACACTACAGTAGACCTATCTATACAACCCTACTGCTCTAAGGGGGGGGTAACCCCTTTACTAAACACTACAGTAGACCTATCTATACAACCCTACTGCTCTAAGGGGGGGGGTAACCCCTTTACTAAACACTACAGTAGACCTATCTATACAACCCTACTGCTCTAAGGGGGGGTAACCCCTTTACTAAACACTACAGTAGACCTATCTATACAACCCTACTGCTCTAAGGGGGGTAACCCCTTTACTAAACACTACAGTAGACCTATCTATACAACCCTACTGCTCTAAGGGGGGGGTAACCCCTTTACTAAACACTACAGTAGACCTATCTATACAACCCTACTGCTCTAAGGGGGGGTAACCCCTTTACTAAACACTACAGTAGACCTATCTATACAACCCTACTGCTCTAAGGGGGGGTAACCCCTTTACTAAACACTACAGTAGACCTATCTATACAACCCTACTGCTCTAAGGGGGGGGTAACCCCTTTACTAAACACTACAGTAGACCTATCTATACAACCCTACTGCTCTAAGGGGGGGTAACCCCTTTACTAAACACTACAGTAGACCTATCTATACAACCCTACTGCTCTAAGGGGGGGGTAACCCTTTACTAAACACTACAGTAGACCTATCTATACAACCCTACTGCTCTAAGGGGGGGGTAACCCCTTTACTAAACACTACAGTAGACCTATCTATACAACCCTACTGCTCTAAGGGGGGGGTAACCCCTTTACTAAACACTACAGTAGACCTATCTATACAACCCTACTGCTCTAAGGGGGGGGTAACCCCTTTACTAAACACTACAGTAGACCTATCTATACAACCCTACTGCTCTAAGGGGGGTAACCCCTTTACTAAACACTACAGTAGACCTATCTATACAACCCTACTGCTCTAAGGGGGGGTAACCCCTTTACTAAACACTACAGTAGACCTATCTATACAACCCTACTGCTCTAAGGGGGGGTAACCCCTTTACTAAACACTACAGTAGACCTATCTATACAACCCTACTGCTCTAAGGGGGGTAACCCCTTTACTAAACACTACAGTAGACCTATCTATACAACCCTACTGCTCTAAGGGGGGTAACCCCTTTACTAAACACTACAGTAGACCTATCTATACAACCCTACTGCTCTAAGGGGGGGGTAACCCCTTTACTAAACACTACAGTAGACCTATCTATACAACCCTACTGCTCTAAGGGGGTAACCCCTTTACTAAACACTACAGTAGACCTATCTATACAACCCTACTGCTCTAAGGGGGGGTAACCCCTTTACTAAACACTACAGTAGACCTATCTATACAACCCTACTGCTCTAAGGGGGGTAACCCCTTTACTAAACACTACAGTAGACCTATCTATACAACCCTACTGCTCTAAGGGGGGGTAACCCCTTTACTAAACACTACAGTAGACCTATCTATACAACCCTACTGCTCTAAGGGGGGTAACCCCTTTACTAAACACTACAGTAAACCTATCTATACAACCCTAATGCTCTAAGGGGGGTAACCCCTTTACTAAACACTACAGTAGACCTATCTATACAACCCTACTGCTCTAAGGGGGGGTAACCCCTTTACTAAACACTACAGTAGACCTATCTATACAACCCTACTGCTCTAAGGGGGGGTAACCCCTTTACTAAACACTACAGTAGACCTATCTATACAACCCTACTGCTCTAAGGGGGGGGGGGGTAACCCCTTTACTAAACACTACAGTAGACCTATCTATACAACCCTACTGCTCTAAGGGGGGGGTAACCCCTTTACTAAACACTACAGTAGACCTATCTATACAACCCTACTGCTCTAAGGGGGGGGTAACCCCTTTACTAAACACTACAGTAGACCTATCTATACAACCCTACTGCTCTAAGGGGGGGTAACCCCTTTACTAGACACTACAGTAGACCTATCTATACAACCCTACTGCTCTAAGGGGGGGTAACCCCTTTACTAAACACTACAGTAGACCTAACTATACAACCCTACTGCTCTAAGGGGGGTAACCCCTTTACTAAACACTACAGTAGACCTATCTATACAACCCTACTGCTCTAAGGGGGGGGTAACACCTTTACTAAACACTACAGTAGACCTATCTATACAACCCTACTGCTCTAAGGGGGGGGTAACCCCTTTACTAAACACTACAGTAGACCTATCTATACAACCCTACTGCTCTAAGGGGGGTAACCCCTTTACTAAACACTACAGTAGACCTATCTATACAACCCTACTGCTCTAAGGGGGTAACCCCTTTACTAAACACTACAGTAGACCTATCTATACAACCCTACTGCTCTAAGGGGGGTAACCCCTTTACTAAACACTACAGTAGACCTATCTATACAACCCTACTGCTCTAAGGGGGGTAACCCCTTTACTAAACACTACAGTAGACCTATCTATACAACCCTACTGCTCTAAGGGGGGGGGGGTAACCCCTTTACTAAACACTACAGTAGACCTATCTATACAACCCTACTGCTCTAAGGGGGGTAACCCCTTTACTAAACACTACAGTAGACCTAACTATACAACCCTACTGCTCTAAGGGGGGGGGTTAACCCCTTTACTAAACACTACAGTAGACCTATCTATACAACCCTACTGCTCTAAGGGGGGGTAACCCCTTTACTAGACACTACAGTAGACCTATCTATACAACCCTACTGCTCTAAGGGGGGGTAACCCCTTTACTAGACACTACAGTAGACCTATCTATACAACCCTACTGCTCTAAGGGGGGGTAACCCCTTTACTAAACACTACAGTAGACCTAACTATACAACCCTACTGCTCTAAGGGGGGGGTAACCCCTTTACTAAACACTACAGTAGACCTATCTATACAACCCTACTGCTCTAAGGGGGGGGGTAACCCCTTTACTAAACACTACAGTAGACCTATCTATACAACCCTACTGCTCTAAGGGGGGGTAACCCCTTTACTAAACACTACAGTAGACCTATCTATTCAACCCTACTGCTCTAAGTGGGGGGTAACCCCTTTACTAAACACTACAGTAGACCTATCTATACAACCCTACTGCTCTAAGGGGGGGGTGACCCCTTTACTAAACACTACAGTAGACCTATCTATACAACCCTACTGCTCTTAGGGGGTGTTAACCCCTTTACTAAACACTACAGTAGACCTATCTATACAACCCTACTGCTCTAAGGGGGGGGTAACCCCTTTACTAAACACTACAGTAGACCTATCTATACAACCCTACTACTCTAAGGGGGGGTAACCCCTTTACTAAACACTACAGTAGACCTATCTATACAACCCTACTGCTCTAAGGGGGGGTTAACCCCTTTGCTAAACACTATAGTAGACCTATCTATACAACCCTACTGCTCTAAGGGGGTGACCCCTTTACTAAACACTACAGTAGACCTATCTATACAACCCTACTGCTCTAAGGGGGGGGTAACCCCTTTACTAAACACTACAGTAGACCTATCTATACAACCCTACTGCTCTAAGGGGGGTAACCCCTTTACTAAACACTACAGTAGACCTATCTATACAACCCTACTGCTCTAAGGGGGTAACCCCTTTACTAAACACTACAGTAGACCTATCTATACAACCCTACTGCTCTAAGGGGGGGTAACCCCTTTACTAAACACTACAGTAGACCTATCTATACAACCCTAATGCTCTAAGGGGGGGTAACCCCTTTACTAAACACTACGGTGGACCTATCTATACAACCCTACTGCTCTAATGTGTGGGCAACCCCTTTACTAAACACTACAGTAGACCTATCTATACAACCCTACTGCTCTAAGGAGGGGTAACCCCTTTACTAAACACTACAGTAGACCTATCTATACAACCCTACTGCTCTAAGGGGGGGTAACCCCTTTACTAAACACTACAGTAGACCTATCTATACAACCCTACTGCTCTAAGGGGGGGAGGTAACCCCTTTACTAAACACTACAGTAGACCTATCTATACAACCCTACTGCTCTAAGGGGGGGGTAACCCCTTTACTAAACACTACAGTAGACCTATCTATACAACCCTACTGCTCTAAGGGGGGGAGAATGCATCCTGTAGGTTATTTGTATCATTTAAAGAAATGCAAACTGCTGATTTTCCATAAAGGTTTAATCCCATGAGTTCCCTGGTTCATGGATTTGTGTTACTTCAACCAGGGAACATGAGCCTTTTTTTTATCTGATTATTCTCACTACGATTTGACAACTTTCCCTGGTCATGTGGATGTTTTTCCCTGGTCATGTGGATGTGTTTCCCTGGTCATGTGGATGTGTTTCCCTGGTCATGTGGATGTGTTTCCCTGGTTATGTGGATGCTATTCCCTGGTCATGTGGATGTGTTTCCCTGGTCATGTGGATGCTTCTGGTCATGTTTAATGTTTCCCTGGTCATGTTTAATGTTTCCCTGGTCATGTGGATGTTATTGTTAACCACATCACTTTGATCTCTTTCAGAGAAGCTGTACAACTCTCATGGACCTGAGCTCCGGAGGTCCCTGTTCTCCCTCAAGCAGCTCTTCCAGGTAAAGACCGGTATATTATCTATGGTAGAGACCAATATACACTGCTCAAAAAAATAAAGGGAACACTTAAACAACACAATGTAACTCGAAGTCAATCACACTTCTGTGAAATCAAACTGTCAACTTAGGAAGCAACACTGATTGACAATAAATTTCACATGCTGTTGTGCAAATGGAATAGACAACAGATGGAAATTATAGGAGTGGTTCTACAGGAGTGGTTCTACAGGTGGGGACCACAGACCACTTCTCAGTTCCTATGCTTCCTGGCTGATGTTTTGGTCACTTTTGAATGCTGGCGGTGCTTTCACTCTAGTGGTAGAATGAGACGGAGTCTACAACCCACACAAGTGGCTCAGGTAGTGCAGCTCATCCAGGATGGCACATCAATGCGAGCTGTGGCAAGAAGGTTTGCTGTGTCTGTCAGCGTAGTGTCCAGAGCATGGAGGCGCTACCAGGAGACAGGCCAGTACATCAGGAGACGTGGAGGAGGCCGTAGGAGGGCAACAACCCAGCAGCAGGACCGCTACCTCCGCCTTTGTGCAAGGAGGAGCAGGAGAAGCACTGCCAGAGCCCTGCAAAATGACCTCCAGCAGGCCACAAATGTGCATGTGTCTGCTCAAACGGTCAGGAACAGACTCCATGAGTGTGGTATGAGGGCCCGACGTCCACAGGTGGGGGTTGTGTTTACAGCCCAACACCGTGCAGGACGTTTGGCATTTGCCAGAGAACACCAAGATTGGCAAATTCGCCACTGGCGCCCTGTGCTCTTCACAGATGAAAGCAGCTTCACACTGAGCACGTGACAGACGTGACAGAGTCTGGAGACGCCGTGGAGAACGTTCTGCTGCCTGCAACATCCTCCAGCATGACCGGTTTGGCGGTGGGTCAGTCATGGTGTGGGGTGGCATTTCTTTGGGGGGCCGCACAGCCCTCCATGTGCTCGCCAGAGGTAGCCTGACTGCCATTAGGTACCGAGATGAGATCCTCAGACCCCTTGTGAGACCATATGCTGGTGTGGTTGGCCCTGGGTTCCTCCTAATGCAAGACAATGCTAGACCTCATGTGGCTGGAGTGTGTCAGCAGTTCCTTCAAGAAGAAGGCATTGATGCTATGGACTGGCCCGCCCGTTCCCCAGACCTGAATCCAATTGAGCACATCTGGGACATCATGTCTCGCTCCATCCACCAACGCCACGTTGCACCACAGACTGTCCAGGAGTTGGCGGATGCTTTAGTCCAGGTCTGGAAGGAGATCCCTTAGGAGACCATCCGCCACCTCATCAGGAGCATGCCCAGGTGTTGTAGGGAGGTCATACAGGCACGTGGAGGCCACACACACTACTGAGCCTCATTTTGACTTGTTTTAAGGACATTACATCAAAGTTGGATCGGCCTGTAGTGTGGTTTTCCACTTTAATTTTGAGTGTGACTCCAAATCCAGACCTCCATGGGTTGATAAATTGGATTTCCATTGATTATTTTTGTGTGATTTTGTTGTCAGCACATTCAACTATGTAAAGAAAAAAGTATTTAATAAGATTATTTATTTCATTCAGATCTAGGATGTGTTGTTTAAGTGTTCCCTTTATTTTTTTGAGCAGTATATTATCTATGGTAGAGACCAATATATTATCTATGGTAGAGACCGGTATATTATCTATGGTAGAGACCGGTATATTATCTATGGTAGAGACCGGTATATTATCTATGGTAGAGACCGGTATATTATCTATGGTAGAGACCGGTATATTATCTATGGTAGAGACCGGTATATTATCTATGCTAGAGACCGGTATATTATCTATGGTAGAGACCGGTATATTATCTATGGTAGAGACCGGTATATTATCTATGGTAGAGACCGGTATATTATCTATGGTAGAGACCGGTATATTATCTATGGTAGAGACCGGTATATTATCTATGCTAGAGACCGGTATATTATCTATGGTAGAGACCGGTATATTATCTATGGTAGAGACCGGTATATTATCTATGCTAGAGACCGGTATATTATCTATGCTAGAGACCGGTATATTATCTATGCTAGAGACCGGTATATTATCTATCTATGCTAGAGACCGGTATATTATCTATCTGTGGTAGAGACCGGTATATTATCTATCTGTGGTAGAGACCGGTATATTATCTATCTGTGGTAGAGACCGGTATATTATCTATCTGTGGTAGAGACCGGTATATTATCTATCTGTGGTAGAGACCGGTATATTATCTATCTGTGGTAGAGACCAAATAAAATGGTCAAAATGTGGCAAAGCAATGAACTTTTTGTCCTGAATACAAAGTGTTATGTTTGGGCCAAATCCAATACTAGACATTACTGAGTCCCACCCACCGTTTATTAAACATGGGCTGATTCTCTCCATATCACATCCACCCTCCTCTCTCAGTGAGCTGGTGCCAACATGGCCAGTGGAAATAGCTCTACTCTGTGTTTGACTGGACTGGAACAGAGGAACAAGGAAGAATGGAGACGGGGGAGAGAGAGGTAGAGGGAGAGGGAGAGAGAGGTGGGGAAGAGAGGTAGAGGGAGAGAGAGAGGGGGGTAGAAGGGGAGGAGAGAGAGGGGGAGAGAGAGGGGGGGTCGAAGGGGAGAGAGGAAGAGGGAGAGAGAGGGGGTGGGGGGGTAGAAGGGGAGAGAGGGAGAGAGAGGGGGGGTAGAAGGAGAGAGAGAGAGAGAGGGGGGGTAGAAGGGGGAGAGAGGGGGGGAGATGGGGAGAGAGGAAGAGGGAGAGATGGGGTAGAAGGGGGGAGAGAGGGGGGGTATAAGGGGGGTAGAGGGGGAGAGAGGGAGAGAGAGATGGGGGGGTAGAAGGGGAGAGGGGGAGAGAGGAAGAGGGAGAGAGAGATGGGGTAGAGGGGGAGAGAGGAAGAGGGAGAGAGAGAGGGGAGGGAGAGGGGGAGAGAGGAAGAGGGGGAGAGGGGGGGGGGTCGAAGGGGAGAGGGGGAGAGACAGAGAGAGAGAGGTGGGGTCGAAGGGGAGAGGGGGAGAGCGAGCACATACCAGTCATGCCAGAGACTTCATTGTAATCATTTGAGAGATGAAGGGTTGATAACTCAAGTTGACGTAAATGTACAGGGCGTGTCCCCCAATAGGGTTGTGTGTAAGGCTGTTGTCAAAAGTAGTGCACTAAATAGGGAATGGGGTGCCATTTGGGACGACCAACAGTAGTAACGATCAGACAGCAGGTGGTACTTCTCTCTAAGAGAACATCTACATCAACATTTACCATTCCAGTGTTTAATCATACTGTAATTACTTTGCCACCATGGCCTATTTATTTCCTTAATTCCCTTATTTTACCTAATTTGCACTCACTGTATATAGACTTTTTGTTTTATTGACTGTATGTTTTGTTTACTCCATGTGTAACTCTGTGTTGTTTGTGTCTCACTGCTTTGCTTTATCTTGGCCAGGTCGCAGTTGTAAATGAGAACTTGTTCTCAACTAGCCTACCTGGTTAAATAAAGTTGAAATAAATAAATAAAAATAAGATATAGTGGCTAGTGATCATTGTCAGTGACGTCGTCCCCACAGTAGTAACGATCAGACAGGTGGTACTTCTCTCTAAGAGAACATCTCGAGGTGGTAGTTCTCTCTAAGATACAGATCACAAGGTTCAACTGAAATGTGACTTCTGCTTTATCCCTCCTAAAGACACGGATACAGGAGCCTTCAGAAAGTATTCACACCCCTTGACATGTTGCTGTGTTACAGCCTGAATTCAGTGTCTCTGGACTAGACACAATACCCCAATTTACAAACCACAATGCACTTCTCTCACCAGAATGTTCTCTCTCCCGCCAGTGGTAAGTTACCCGTTCCAGTACCATCATTAATCATCTACAATGTTTGTTTGGTTATGGTCATTTCTGTTAATGCATTCAATTTATTATTATTGTTATTATTATTCCTGTCTTTTACTGTTGTCATTGTCGGTGTGGACACTTTGTTTGCAGAGCGCACAACCTATGTTACACTTGTGAGAAACACGTTTTTTTTTGTTGTTGGTTTATTTCATTCCGTTTACGAGTTCTGTCAATGTAGTCATTGTCTTTTTTGTTTGGAGCTCTCCTGTCAATGTTGAGTAACGCCTTCGATCACACCGACGGGCGCCATTGCAGCAGCATCTGGATACGTGTCCAATAACAGCTCAACGTTCACCTTCCCTTGCTACCAGATAAATCCACCGTTATGAACAACCACACAGAACCTACTGCAACGGCCTCTACAACGCATTGCTGCTAGACAAAACGCAGCTTTCCATTGGAAATGTTATGTACTTCTGTTGTACCCCAAAAATGCAATGTCGGTGTGATCGAGGGCGTTAGGACCTGCGCTTTATTAGGCATAGAGGTAGGCCTGTAGGCTACCTTGGCCTGCGTGCTAATGTGGCTGTGATAATACCACTACTAATGATTTGTGGAGCTTCTCAAAGGAACGTTTTCTTCACCTCCAAAAACAACAAGCAACCAGTTTTTAATTTTTATTTTTGAATTTTTTTTACATCCGTTGAGAATAACAATAGTTCCTTACAATGTATTTTTGAAAAATCGTTCCAGCCGTCTCCCTTTTCCATAACCACTCAGCAGCGTGAAAAGGGAAATATGTAAATGCTCTGATCCTGTGGAAACATCATGAAATAAGGACATAACTGACTACTTCTTATCAGTGCTTGGCTTGGACTGAAATAGGTTACCAGTACTCATTTTTTGCGGGTGCCAGTATTGTTTTTATATTTAGATGCAGGAAATACTTTCTGAGCTAGTATTCTACAAGAGGAACAGGAGATCAAGCAGTTGGAATATTTTTTTGAGGTGCCGGTACTCGGCTCCGGTGAGCTCCTGCCAAAGTCAAGCACTGTTTCTTATCACCGTGATCAAATAGTCTCCAGCTGGGTCTGTCCCCAGCTCACTGGGCAGGGGGAACTCACTGGGCAGGGGGAACTCACTGGGCAGGGGGAACTCACTGGGCAGGGGGAACTCACTGGGCAGGGGGCAGGGGAACTCACTGGGCAGGGGGCAGGGGAACTCACTGGGCAGGGGGCAGGGGGAACTCACTGGGCAGGGGGAACTCACTGGGCAGGGGGCAGGGGAACTCACTGGGCAGGGGGAACTCACTGGGCAGGGGGCAGGGGAACTCACTGGGCGGGGGGAACTCTGAGAGACCAGGAACTCACTGGGCGGGGGAACTCACTGGGCGGGGGGAACTCACTGGGCCGGGGAACTCCCTGGGCCGGGCCGGGGGAACTCACTGGGCAGGGCGGGGGAACTCGCTGGGCAGGGCGGGGGGGAACTCGCAGGGCGGGGGGAACTCCCTTGGCAGGGCAGGGGGAACTCGCTGGGCAGGGCAGGGGGAACTCGCTGGGCAGGGCAGGGGGAACTCGCTGGGCAGGGGGGAACTCACTGGGCGGGGGAACTCACTGGGGCGGGGGGAACTCACTGGGCTGGGCGGGGGGAACTCACTGGGCTGGGCGGGGGGAACTCACTGGGCAGGGCGGGGGAACTCACTGGGCAGGGCGGGGGAACTCGCAGGGCAGGGGGAACTCGCTGGGCAGGGCAGGGGGAACTCACTGGGCAGGGGGCCGGGGAACTCACTGGGCGGGGGGAACCTCACTGGGCGGGGGGCAGGGGAACTCACTGGGCGGGTGGAACTCTGAGGGACCAGGAACTCACTGGGCGGGGGAACTCACTGGGCCGGGGGAACTCACCGGGCCGGGGGAACTCACCGGGCCGGGGGAACTCGCCGGGCCGGGGGAACTCGCCGGGCGGGGAACTCGCCGGGCCGGGCGGGGGGAACTCGCCGGGCCGGGCGGGGGAACTCGCCGGGCGGGGGGAACTCGCTGGGCGGGGGAAACTCGCTGGGCAGGGCAGGGGGAACTCGCTGGGCAGGGCCGGGGAACTCGCTGGGCAGAGCAGGGGGAACTCGCTGGGCAGAGCAGGGGGAACTCGCTGGGCAGAGCAGGGGAACTCGCTGGGCAGAGCAGGGGGAACTCGCTGGGCTGGGCGGGGGAACTCGCTGGGCAGGGCGGGGGGAACTCGCTGGGCACTGCGGGGGGAATTCGCTGGGCAGGGCGGGGGGAACTCGCTGGGCAGGGCAGGGGGAACTCGCTGGGCAGGGCAGGGGGAACTCTGAGGGACCAGGATATTTGATACAATGTTGCCAATTTCATGGTGAGAGCTTCATGCTGAACGCATTTTTAGTTAATAGTTGATACAATGTTTCAAGTTCGTTGCAGTAAGGCCATGTGTTTTTTTTTTATCAGGATATTTTCTACCTGCAGGATGCGATGTTTTAATCTGTTGGATTTATGGAGGCTGTTTTTACATAGTTGCCAAATGGTAACAGAAGTTACTTTTTAGGTTTGTCATTTTACATTTTGGATAGAGTTTTGATTAACTACATGACAATGATTTTGAGATACTTTTGTATATATAAAATACAAATACACTATATATACAAAAGTATGTGGACACCCCTTTGGATTCGGCTAATACAGCCAAACCCGTTGCTGACAGGTGTAGAAAATTGAGCACACAGCCATGCAATCTCCATAGACAAACATTGGCAGTAGAATGGCCCATACTGAAGAGCTCAGTGATTTTCAACATGGCACCGTCATAGGATGCCACCTTTCCAACAAGTCAGTTTTGTCAAATATCTTCCCTGCTAGAGCTGCCCCGGTCAACTGTAAGAGCTGTTATTGTGAAGTGGAAATGTCTAGGAGCAACAACGGCTCAGCCGCAAAGCGGTAGGTCACACAAGCTCACAGAATGGGACCGCTGAGTGCTGAAGCGCGTAGCGTGTAAAAAAAATCGTCTGTCCTCGGTTGCAACACTCTCCTCTAGTGTGCGGCGAACATAACTGTCTGTTTTGGGGTCTAAGCTGAGGCTGATGCAGGCTTTCTATGCCGTGGTATCCTCTCTTAACAATCTGCTGTGGGATTTGTGTTGTAGGACGATAAAGACCTGGTGCCAGAGTTTGTGAATTCAGAAGGCTTGATGTGTTTCATCAAGGTTGGAGTGGAGGCAGACCACAACTACCAGAACTACATTCTCCGAGGTGAGTACGATCTCGACAATCATTTTAATTTTATTTAACCTTTTTATTTAACTAGGCAAGTCAGTTAAGAACAAATTCTTATTTACAATGACGGCCTAGGAACAGTGGGTTAACGGCCTTGTTCAGTCTGATCTTTGTGTCTCAGTCTGATCTTTGTGTCTCAGTCTGATCTTTGTGTCTCAGTCTGATCTTTGTGTCGCAGTCTGATCTTTGTGTCGCAGTCTGATCTTTGTGTCGCAGTCTGATCTTTGTGTCTCAGTCTGATCTTTGTGTTTCAGCCCTCAGTCAGATCATGCTGTTTGTAGATGGGATGAACGGTGTGATCGACCACAATGACACTGTTCAGTGGCTCTACACTCTCAGTGGCAGCCTGGTGAGTATTACCTACCGTGGAGACGTGACCGCAGTGTACACACACACACACACACCATTCACTGGCCCTGAATCATAGACGGCGCGTGAGTTTCTAGTTTGGGGTAAACTCATTTTCACCATTTTTAAAATGCACTTTAATAAATAAAGCCTTCAAAGCATCATCGTATTTGCAGACTTGTGTGAGAGTCTACTGTCCGGTTGGTCGGTCTGCTGTCCGTAAGGCGCAAGGCGGTCGGTCGGTCTGCTGTCCGTAACGCGCGAGGCGGTCGGTCGGTCGGTCTGCTGTCCGTAACGCGCGAGGCGGTCGGTCTGCTGTCCGTAACGCGCGAGGCGGTCGGTCGGCTGTCCGTAAAGCGCGAGGCGGGCGGTCGGTCGGTCGGTCTGCTGTCCGTAACGCGGTCGGTCGGTCTGCTGTCCGTAACGCGCGAGGCGGTCGGTCAACCCGGCTGTCCGTAACGCGCGAGGCGGTCGGTCGGTCGGTTGTCCGTAACGCGCGAGGCGGTCGGTCGGTTGTCCGTAACGCGCGAGGCGGTCGGTCGGCTGTCCGTAACGCGCGAGGCGGTCGGTCGGCTGTCCGTAACGTGCGAGGCGGTCGGTCGGCTGTCCGTAACGCGCGAGGCGGTCGGTCGGTCGGTCTGCTGTCCGTAAGGCGCGAGGCGGTCGGTCTGCTGTCCGTAACGCGCGAGGCGGTCGATCGGTCGGCTGTCCGTAACGCGCGAGGCGGTCGGTCGGCTGTCCGTAACGCGCGAGGCGGTCGGTCGGCTGTCCGTAACGCGCGAGGCGGTCGGTCGGCTGTCCGTAACGCGCGAGGCGGGCGGTCGGTCGGTCGGCTGTCCGTAACGCGCGAGGCGGTCGGTCGGCTGTCCGTAACGCGCGAGGCGGTCGGTCGGCTGGCTGTCCGTAACGCGCGAGGCGGTCGGTCGGTCTGTCTGCTGTCCGTAACGCGCGAGGCGGTCGGTCGGTCGGTCTGCTGTCCGTAACGCGCGAGGCGGTCGGTCGGTCGGTCTGCTGTCCGTAACGCGCGAGGCGGTCGGTCGGTCTGCTGTCCGTAACGCGCGAGGCGGTCGGTCGGTCTGCTGTCCGTAAGCGCGAGGCGGTCGGTCGGTCTGCTGTCCGTAAGCGCGAGGCGGTCGGTCGGTCTGCTGTCCGTAACGCGCGAGGCGGTCGGTCGGTCTGCTGTCCGTAGCGCGAGGCGGTCGGTCGGTCTGCTGTCCGTAACGCGCGAGGCGGTCGGTCGGTCTGCTGTCCGTAACGCCGCGAGGCGGTCGGTCGGTCGGTCGGTCGGTCGGTCGGTCGGTCGGCCTGCTAGCTATCCGTAACGCGCGAGGCGGTCGGTCTGCTGTCCGTAACGCGCGAGGCGGTCGGTCTGCTGTCCGTAACGCGCGAGGCGGTCGGTCGGCTGTCCGTAACGCGCGAGGCGGTCGGTCGGTCGGCTGTCCGTAACGCGCGAGGCGGTCGGTCTGCTGTCCGTAAACGTGCGAGGCGGTCGGTCGGCTGGCTGTCCGTAACGCGCGAGGCGGTCGGTCGGTCGGTCTGCTGTCCGTAACGCGCGAGGCGGTCGGTCGGCTGTCCGTAAAGCGCGAGGCGGTCGGTCGGTCGGCTGTCCGTAACACGCGAGGCGGTCAGTCGGCTGTCCGTAACGCGCGAGGCGGTCGGTCGGTCTGCTGTCCGTAACGCGCGAGGCGGTCGGTCGGTCTGCAACGCGCGAGGCGGTCGGTCGGTCGTCCGTAACGCGCGAGGCGGTCGGTCGGTCGGTCCGCAACGCGCGAGGCGGTGGGTCGGTCTGCTGTCCGTAACGCGCGAGGCGGTCGGTCGGTCGGTCCGTAACGCGCGAGAGGGGGACGGTCTGCTGTCCGTAACGCGCGAGGCGGTCGGTCGGTCGGTCGGTCGGTCGGTCGGTCGGTCGGTCGGTCTGCTGTCCGTAACGCATGAGACGGGGACGGTCTGCTGTCCGTAACGCGCGAGGCGGTCGGTCGGTCGGTCGGTCGGTCGGTCGGTCGGTCGGTCTGCTGTCCGTAAAGCATGAGACGGGGACGGTCTGCTGTCCGTAACGCATGAGACGGGGACGGTCTGCTGTCCGTAACGCATGAGATGGGGACGGTCTGCTGTCCGTAACGCGTGAGAGAGAGAGGGTCTGGCCGTAACGCGTGAGAGAGAGAGGGACGGTCTGCTGTCCGTAACGTGAGAGAGAGAGGGACGGTCTGCTGTCCATAACGTGAGAGAGAGAGGGACGGTCTGCTGTCCGTAACGTGAGAGAGAGAGAGACGGTCTGCTGTCCGTAACGTGAGAGAGAGAGAGACGGTCTGCTGTCCGTAACGTGAGAGAGACAGTCTGCTGACCGTAACGAGAAAGAGAGGGACAGTCTACTGTCCGTAACGTGAGAGAGAGGG